>NC_053162.1:112528219-112568219 GCF_016835505.1 Polypterus senegalus
GTAACGAGGGTCGAGGAAAGTGCATTTTCGCAATATTTTGCGCACTGAATTGGATTCATACTTGGCCTCCAGCTTTGTTAGAATTCCAGTTTTGATTGACTTGGTTAGCTGTGGGTCATTTTCTGACGCAGCCAACACATCGTCCCTGCAGAGCTGAGGGAGGATACAGGAACTGGTCACATTATTTTCTCCTGACAAAATATCAGTGAAGTCACCGACTGGTTTCAGTGCTTCGTGAACAGCTTTCAAGACGTCCATGTCCTGCCAGATCAGGGACAGGCTGCTCCTTCTGTCATCAGACAGGACATGTCTGATCGCTTGGGCCTGCTCGAGGATTCGCTCCACCATTGCCAGTTTGGAGCCCCAGCGAGTTGCGAAGTCCTGCCGACGGATGGATGGATGAATTAATTAATGAATGATGAATAAATGATTAAATAAAGTATCTATCTATCTATCTATCTATCTATCTATCTATCTATCTATCTATCTATCTATCTATCTATCTAAATGAATGAATAGGCCTAAATAAACAAATGAATGAATAAATAGGCATAAACAAATGAATGAATAAATAGGCATAAATAAACGAATGAATAAATAGGCATAAATAAACGAATGAATAAATAAATAGGCATAAATAAACGAATGAATGAATAAATAGGCCTAAATAAACGAATGAATGCATAAATAAATAAGTCCATTAACGTATATTATTCCACTTGGTGAAATTTGCATGCACATTTATTTCAGGCTAAATAAGTCCCTTATGCGCATCAAGCCTGCATTTACTTGATAAAAAAATACAGGAAAAAAATTACAATTTAAAAAATGGTTTTCTATTTTAATATAGCCTACTTTTCAATATAATTTATGTGATGCAAAGCATATATATATATATATAAATACCTAATATATATACCTATATATATATATATATATATATATATATATATCCCTTTTTTTATATTTGAGCCCCTGCCCCTGAGGAACTCTCTGCACGTTTTATGCTTACCGTTATGAGACTATGTTTTGGGAGTCCCAAGTCCACTTGCTTCTTGTGGAGTTCATGCTTACGTTGCCAGCTGTGTGAAAAGGCCCCGACAATATTACGGCACAGTCCGAGGGCGCGCTCGGTTTTTTACCTCTGGTCATGCAATCCATTTGTGACAGCCAATACGTAGTTTGGAGGCATTTGGATTCAAGTTTCCAGTCAGGTGTAATAGTATGGACAGTCAGAGACATATATGGTGTCATGTTAACTGACGACAACATGTCAGTTGTTAAGGAATAACTGTGTGACGCTGACAGCAGCACTTGAACATTGTCTCTAACTTTACTATATACATGTGGGACGGCTGTTTGTGAGAAATATTTCCGTCCAGGCAGCTCGTACTGGGCATCTAGGACCTTTACCATGTCCGTAAAGACTTTTTCCACTGTGTGGAAAGAGACCATTTCCTTCGCCAAGTATTTTGTCACTGCATCAGTACAGGTTTTGCAACGGACACTGTCCCTTTTGTACTTTGTTGCTTTCCCGAAGGCCCCATTATCGTCGGCTGCGTACGGGCGGTGGACCTAAATGTTGTTGGTCCTGCATCGGGAGGCGTTGAAACTGTTGCACTGAGTGAACTCGGGTCCATCCTCGCAACAGTGAGTGGATGGTGGTTTCGTATATGCGACCTTAGGTTCGATGTATTTCCATCTCTCGCGGTCACCTTTTTGTTGCACAATTTGCAAATTGCCTCGTCCGTATTTACCGCCTCTCCCTTCTCGTTCGTCCGAAACCCGAAATACTGCCAAACTGCATAAGTTGTGTTCTTTATCGAGACCAGGTCACTTGGTGCTCGACTCGCCATCTTTCCCCACCTCTCTCTTTCTCCTCCACGCTGTCACGTGATGACAACCACGCATCGCATACGCATTTTTAGGCATTAAATAAATTATATTTAATATTTAATCCTTGTCTCCTATATAAGTGCATTGTTTTTATGACGGTGTAACGGTATTGAAACTGACACAGTTGCTATTTTTAGATCCCGCGGGATACCATATTACCGTTTTACCGCCCAAGCCTAATGTGTATATATATATATATATATGTATATATATATATATATATATATATATATATATATGTATGTGTGTGTGTGTGTGTATATATGTGTGTATATATATATATATATACATATATATGTATGTGTGTGTATGTATATATATATATATATATATATATATATATATGTATGTGTGTGTGTGTGTATATATATATATATGTGTATGTGTGTGTGTGTGTGTGTGTGTGTGTGTGTGTGTGTATATATATACAGTCATGTGAAAACATTAGGACACCCTTTGAAAGCATGTGGTTTTTTGTAACATTTTTAATAAATGGTTATTTCATCTCCGTTTCAACAATACAGAGATTAAAGTAATCCAACTAAACAAAGAAAACTGAAGAAAAGTCTTTTCAAGATCTTCTGTAAATGTCATTCTACAAAATGCCTATTCTAACTGAGGAAAAGATAGGACACCCTCACATGTATTCCCTCTTAAATTGGCTCAGATCTCACACAGGTATATCACACCAGGTGCACATAATTAGTAGATCGTTACTCTGCATGTTGAATGAGGCTTGCCCTATTTAAACCTCAGACATTTAGTTTGGTGTGCTCCTGACTGTTGAAGTGAGAGTGAGCACCATGGTGAGAACAAAAGAGCTGTCAGAGGACTTCAGAAAAAGATTGTAGCAGCCTATGAGTCTGGGAAGGGATTTAAAAGATCTCAAAAGATTTTGAAATCAGCCATTCCACTGTCCGGAAGATAGTCTACAAGTGGAGGGCTTTCAAAACAACTGCCAACATGCCCAGGACTGGTCGCCCCAGCAAGTTCACCCCAAGAGCAGACCGCAAGATGCTAAAAGAGGTCTCCAAAAACCCTAAATTGTCATCTCGAGAACTACAGCAGGCTCTGGCTACTGTTGATGTAGAAGTACATGCCTCTACAATCAGAAAGAGACTGTACAAGTTTAACTTGCATGGGAGGTGTGCAAGGAGGAAACCTTTGCTTTCCAAGAGAAACATCGAGGCCAGACTGACATTTGCCAGAGATAAAGTTGACAAAGACCAGGACTTCTGGAATAATGTTCTTTGGACAGATGAGTCCAAAATTGAATTATTTGGACACAACAGCAGAGGACATGTTTGGCGTAAACCAAACACAGCATTCCAAGAAAAGAACCTCATACCAACTGTGAAGCATGGAGGTGGAAGTGTCATGGTTTGGGGCTGCTTTGCTGCAGCAGGACCTGGTCAGCTCACCATCATAGAATCCACGATGAATTCTACTGTGTATCAGAAGGTGCTTGAAGAACATGTAGACCATCAGTTAGAAAATTAAAGCTGAAGCGGAACTGGACCATGCAACATGACAATGACCCAAAACATACTAGTAAATCAACCAAAGATTGGCTGAAAAAGAAGAAATGGAGAGTCCTGGAATGGCCAAGTCAAAGTCCAGATTTGAATCCCATTGAGATGCTGTGGGGTGACTTGAAAAGGGCTGTACGTGCAAGAAACCCTCAAACATCGCACAGCTGAAAAAGTTCTGCATTGAGGAGTGGGGTAAAATTTCCTCAGACCGATGTCGAAGACTGGTAGATGGCTACAAGAACCGTCTCACTGCAGTTATTTCAGCCAAAGGAGGTAACACTCGCTATTAGGGCAAGGGTGTCCTATCTTTTCCTCAGTTAGAATAGGCATTTTTGTAGAATGACATTTACAGAAGATCTTGAAAAGACTTTTCTTCAGTTTTCTTTGTTTAGTTGGATTACTTTAATCTCTGTATTGTTGAAACGGAGATGAAATAACCATTTATTAAAAATGTTACAAAAAACCACATGCTTTCAAAGGGTGTTCTAATGTTTTCACATGACTGTATATATATATATACACACATATATATATATATATATATATATATATATATATATGTGTGTGTATATATATACACAAAAACCGGAGTCCAAAAAAGTTGGGACCCTAAACAAATTGTGAATAAAATCTGAATGCAATGATGTGGAGATGGCAAATGTCAATATTTTATTTGTAATAGAACGTAGATGACAGATCAAACGTTTAATCCGAGTAAATGTATCATTTTAAAGGAAAAATATGTTGATTCAAAATTTCACGGTGTCAACAAATCCCATAAAAGTTGGGACAAGTAGCAATAAGAGGCTGGAAAAAGTAAATCTGAGCATAACGAAGAGCTGGAAGACCAATAAACACTAATTAGGTCAATTGGCAACATGATTGGGTATAAAAAGAGCTTCTCCGAGTGGCAGTGTCTCTCAGAAGCCAAGATGGGTAGAGGATCACCAATTCCCACAATTTTGCGCAGAAAGCTAGTGGAGCAATATCAGAAAGGTGTTACCCAGCGAAAAATTGCAAAGACTTTGCATCTATCATCATCAACTGTGCATAACATCATCCAAAGATTCAGAGAATCTGGAACAATCTCTGTCGCGTAAGGGTCAAGGCCGTAAAACCATACTGGATGCCCGTGATTTCCGGGCCCTTAAACGACACTGCACCACAAACAGGAATGCTACTGTAAAGGAAATCACAGAATGGGCTCAGGAATACTTCCAGAAACCATTGTCAGTGAACACAATCCACCGTGCCATCCGCTGTTGCCAGCTGAAACTCTACAGTGCAAAGAAGAAGCCATTTCTAAGCAAGATCCACAAGCTCAGGCATTGTCACTGGGCCAGGGATCATTTAAAATGGAGTTTGGCAAAATGGAAGACTGTTCTGTGGTCAGACGAGTCACTATTCGAAGTTCTTTTTGGAAATCTGGGACGCCATGTCATCCGGACCAAAGAGGACAAGGACAACCCAAGTTGTTATCAACGCTTAGTTCAGAAGCCTGCATCTCTGATGGTATAGGGTTACATGAGTGCGTGCGGCATGGGCAGCTTGCATGTCTGGAAAGGCACCATCAATGCAGAAAAATATATTCAGATTCTAGAACAACATATGCTCCCATCCAGACGTCATCTCTTTCAGGGATGACCCTGCATTTTTCAACAAGATAAAGCCAGACCACATTCTGCATCAATCACAACATCATGGCTGCGTAGGAGAAGGATCCGGGTACTGAAATGGCCAGTCTGCAGTGCAGATCTTTCACCTATAGAGAACATTTGGCGCATCATAAAGAGGAAGGTGTGACAAAGAAGGCCCAAGGCGATTGAACAGTTAGAGGCCTGTATTAGACGAGAATGGGAGAGCATTCCTATTTCTAAACTTGAGAAACGGGTCTCTTCGGTCCCCAGACATCTGTTGAGTGTTGTAAGAAGAAGGGGAGATGCCACACAGTGGTGAAAATGGCCTTGTCCCAACTTTTTTGGGATTTGTTGACACCATGAAATTCTGAATCAACATATTTTTCCCTTAAAATGATACATTTTCTCAGTTTAAACTTTTGTGATTTATGTTCTATTCCGAATAAAATATTAGAAGTTGGCACCTCCACATCATTGCATTCAGTTTTTATTCAGGATTTGTATAGTGTCCCAACTTTTTTGTGTGTGTGTAATAATATATATATATATATATATATATATATATATATATATATGTATGTGTATATATATACACACACATATATGTATATGTATATATATATATATGTATATATATATACACACACATATATGTATATGTGTGTGTGTGTATATCTTGTCACGCTTGGGACACAGATTTGCACAGAGACACAGGAGGTCGTAGAAACAAGAAGGATTTTTATTCAAACACATGAGCTTAAACGTGCTCCATGACAAGTCAGAGATGACAGTTCCGCTAGGAGCAGAGAGAGATAAAAGCAAACAATCAATTCCAAAACTGACAGGCGCTGCAAGGCTTATAAGTCGGCGGAGTACCGCGTGAGGCTTGTATTACGCGTTATAGTGCAAGGATAAGGAGCAATGTGAGGGTAGTCAGTGTTTCAGGGTTTGTGGTTTTCCCAGGGCGTCTGTCTCTATTTGGGGTGCGATCAGCCCTCCAGCTCACACCCTCCCCCTCAGCTTTATTCACATTCCTGTGAATCAAGCGACTCTCTGTACCAAGTTCATGTAGTCGGGATAATACGTCTGCGTTGACGTGTTCAGAACCTGGTCGGTGCTTTACTGTGAAACTGTAAGGTTGTAAACCCAGAAACCATCTCATTAGACGAGAGTTTGTATCTTTCTGTCGGTACAACCACTGAAGTGGAGCATGATCAGTTACCAAAGTGAAGTTTTGTCCCCACAAGTAATAGCGAAGCGCTTCCACAGCCCACCTAATTGCCAAGCATTCTTTCTCAATTGTAGAATAATTGCGTTCCCTAGGAAGTAATTTCCTACTCAAATATGTGATTGGATGTTCTTCTCCATCAAAATTTGTGACAGGACTGCGCCCACACCAAATGCACTTGCGTCTGTATGCAAGATAAAATCTTTTGTGAAATCCGGGTTCCTTAGAACCGGGTAAGAAGACAATGCTTTTTTTAAATCGTTGAAAGAACGTTCGCAATTTTCTGTCCACAAGATAGGTCGGTTTTTTCTGCCTCTAGTAAGTTCTGTAAGAGGAGCAGCTCTATGTGCAAAATTTGGAATGAATTTTCTGTAGTAACCAGCGAGTCCCAGAAAAGCGCAAACTTGTTTCTGGGTCTCAGGTCTCGGGTAAACAAGCATTTCTTCTATTTTCCTTAATTGTGGCCTAAGTAAACCCTTGCCCATAGAATAGCCTAAGTAATGAGTCTCGGACATGCCTAGTTTACATTTCTTAGGGTTAGCAGTAAGGCCAGCCTGTCTCAAGCTTTCAAGAACGGCTTGAAGCGCTCTAAGTGTGTTTTCCAATCATTGCTAAAAATCACGACATCGTCAAGGTATGCCCCAGCATATTCAGAATGAGGACGTAGGATCTGATCCATCATACTCTGAAAAGTTAGAGGTGCCCGTGAAGACCAAACGGGAGTCTTGTAAATTCATAGAGTCCGTCAGGAGTCGCAAATGCCGTTTTCTCACAACTGCTAGCCTCTAAAGGCACCTGCCAATAGCCTTTCGTGAGATCTAGCGTGGAGATATAGCTCGCCTGACCCAGTTTTTCCAACAGTTCATCGACACGGGGCATGGGATAAGCATCGAATTTAGAGACCTTATTCAAGCGTCTGAAATCGATACAGAACCGAACCGTCTTGCTTTGGGACTAATACGACTGGGCTGCACCAGTCACTTTACTTTCACGAATTACACCCAGTGTCAGCATCTTTTTTACCTCTTCGCGCACAATATTTCGCGCTTCCGGTATCCGACGGCGCATCTGTACGCGAACATCAGGTTCAGTGGTAATTTTATGTTTTGTAATGTTAGTCTTGCCTGGTAAATCTGAAAAGACATCAGTGTTCCGTTCTATCAAAGATAACAGTTCTGTCTTTTGCGTGTCAGTAAGATCGTTACCAATGGTAACATCGGTCTGAGAAACAGCAGCCAAGGAAGTGTTAACCTCTTGTCGGTCGTGCCATTCCTTCAAGAGGTTAATGTGTAAAATCTGGAATGGTTTGCGCCGCCTGGTATTCTAACCTTGTAATTTACGGACTCATACGCTCCTCAATAATGGCGGGCCCTGCCATTTAGCTAAGAATTTGTGTGGATCCGAGGGAACCAGTACCAAAACACGATCGCCAGGTTTGAACTCACGGAGCTTGCGCCTATCGTAAAGACGCTTCTGAGTTTCCTGTTCTCGTTGTTGGTGTTCCACAGCAATAGAGGAAAGCATAGAAATTCTGTCTTGCAACGAAATTAGTCGATCTGCAAAGCTTGGACCTTAGCTGCTCTCTCGTTTCCTATCCATTCCTCACATACCACATCCAGGATGCCTCGCGCCGCCTGCGAATAACAACTCGAAGGGACTCAAGCCAGTGGACGCCTGTGGTGATTCTCGCACGCTACAAAACAAAAGGTAGGACAGTGTTCCATGTTGTGGGATCATTATGAGCAACTCGCCTGATCATCTGTTTCAATGTTTTGTTAAATCGCTCGGTTAAACCATTCGTTTGAGGATGGTAAACAGTAGTACTCAATTTCTTAATAGCAAAGCTGTCACACAATTGTTTCATCACGAGAAGTGAAAGGTGTGCCTGATCAGTTAAGATTTCTCTAGGGATACCAATACGAGTAAAAGTTTCACATAGTGCTTTGGCTACAGTGAAGAGTTGGCCTTTTCAGCGCAATCATTTCTGGATATCGTGTCGCATAATCAACCAACACCAGCAAATATTGGTACCCATCCTTAGTCTTAGGTAAAGGTCCCACAATATCTAATCCCACACGCTGAAAGGGAACTTCCAATGTGGGCATAGGACAAAGGGGAGCCCGAGGAGGCTTATAAGCAGAGACGATCTGGCAGTCTGGACATGAAGTACAAAATCGTTCAACATCTTTTCCCATATTAAGCCAATAAAATCGTTTTGATAACCGGTCTCTAGTTTTGTCGGCACCTAGGTGTTCCCCCAAGATGTGTGAATGTGCCAGATGCAAAACAGTTTCCCTATGTGCTTCAGGTACCACCAGTTGCTCAATAAATTCCCCCTCCAAATGATCTGAGATCACTCTGAAAAGGCAACCGTCCTTTTCTATAAAGTGTGGGGTTTTCACCCCCCCGGAATTACGCTCTTGGTAATAAGAGTCATTAGCAGGGCGAGCCTGTTTAAATGCATATTCTAATGAGCTATCAGTATGCTGCAAACGCACAAAATCTGATTGTTCGTTAACACTCAGTTTGTGTTCGGAGGCATTTGCAATCTGCGAAGATGTAGAAGGACCAGCCCATTCTGGAAGATTTTCGGGGGTGACCTCCTCCGTCTCAATGTATATTTACCGTCAATGAATAAAACATTTTAACTTTAACTTTTGTTGAGTAAATTTTGAATAGATTTGGTAACGTATAAGGAGGATGGACTGGGATAAGCTTTTGAGTGTGGAGACAGTTGTAGAGCAGTGGAATAGGCGTATAATGTTTTACATATAATGCAGGTCAATGACATACCTAAAACTAGTGTTAAAGTACTGAGACTTAGCTTCGTGTTTTGGGGAGCAAGATGGGGACTCGCACTTCACAGCGCACACACACACAGTCACAATGCAAACAGAGAGATGCGCTGGGCGAGCGAGATAAGGAGAGAGAGAGAGAGAGAGACGCGGTGGGCGAGCGAGATAAGGAGAGAGAGAGAGAGACGCGCTGGGCGAGCAAGCGAGATGAGAGAGAGAGAGAGACGCGCTGTAAACAGAGAGACGCGCTGGGTGAGGAAGCAAGCAAGATAAGGAGAGAGAGAGAGAGAGGTGCTGGGTAAGTGAGTGAGACAAGGAGAGAGAGAGAAGAACCATCAGCTCAGTTGTGAACACATGACGCTCAGCAGACAAAGTGTATCCATACTGCTCGTATTGCATGACATCGCTCGTTTATCAAGTCAAAATTTATTAAAAATTTTTGCTCGTCTTGCAAGAAACTCGTAAACCGAGGTTCCACTGTATATATATGTGTGTATGTATATATATGTATATATATGTATGTATATGTGTATATGTATATGTACAGTATATATGTATATGTATATGTATATATGTATATATATATGTATATATATATGTATATATATATATGTGTGTATATATATATGTGTATATATATATATGTATATATATGTATATGTGTATATATATATATATGTATATGTGTATATATATATATATGTGTATATATATATGTGTATATATGTATATATGTATATGTGTATATATATATATATGTGTGTATATATGTGTATATATATATATATATATATGTATTTATATATATATATGTGTGTATATATATATGTGTATATATATATGTGTATATATATATATGTGTATATATATATATGTATATATATATGTGTATATATATGTATATATATGTGTATATATATATATGTATATATATATGTATATATATGTGTATATATATGTGTATATATATATATGTGTGTGTATATATATATATATGTGTGTATATATATATATATGTGTATATATATATATATATATGTTGTAGTAAACCGGCAGTCAGCTGGCGGAGTGATCTGTGGGTAAATTACGTAAAATAGTTGTGGGGAATTTATGGGAAATTTATGTGAAAGTTATTGTGTGTAAAGATTAACTAAGTTCAGTAATTGTCTTTCCTGTTGTAAATGTTATATGTGTTTGTGCTGAGTCTCGGTGGGGTGGGTTGGGATATCGCCGTCCGGGGTTGTAAAAATGTAAATAGATACCGCCGTTAAGAAATGTTGTTTTGTTTTTGACCTTGACAGTGGTTAAGCGGATGAATTTGAGCTTTGCTTTCTGGCTATCTGTGAATAAAGAGATACAACAGGACAGAGCTGTTATTCATTGCTAAGATTTCATCTAAGCAATTAATGCCGTGACACTCGGAGTCGCGGTGTATGGGACACGAAAGTGCTCGTTACTTAAGAAGCTGGGTACAGCTGCGTGCTGCCGGGCGGCTCGTGAGTGCGGCGTGTATGGGACACGGCGGCTTCGTACTTAAAGAGCTGGGTACAGCTGCGTGCCTAATGCTGGCAATCCGCTAGCCGACAGCTTGGAAGAGGTTACTGCGAAATCGGCTTGAAAATCTTCAAGACTCGACCACGGTCGCTACTATATATATATATATGTATATATATGTATATATGTATATATATATATATATGTATATATGTATGTATATATGTGTGTATATATATATATGTGTATATATATATATATATATATATATATATATATCCCTACTATTACCCTAGGGTCGGTACCGACCCGTTTTCAAGTTTTAAATGCATAAAAGTACCACATACATTTTGTTTACTGCATCAAGGCTTTTTCTATTTTTGAAACTTCCATTTAAACAAGAAAAAAAAAAAAAATAAATAAATAAAGGTAAATTATTTCTCTAATCAGAAATTCACTGCCTGTGGTCTTACCGGGTCGGCCACGACCCAGGGTACAATAAGAGATCATAAAACAATAAATACTGGCCAAACTTAAGTTACAGTATAAACACACTCTCAGCTCACTCTGGCCCCCACACAACTCTGTCAGGTAGCAGGCCTCCCATCCCCGAGCTGTAGTCAGGGGCTTATCTCTTCACACCTCCCCAGTAAAAAAACAGAGACAGCCCAGACAAAACAGACCCAGACCAGTTCAGTTTGGTGATTGTGACTGGAGAGAGAGCATCTAATTTGCAGAGGTAAAAATGGCCAGATTCACAGCACTCCAAGCTCTGGATCATATCCTAGCTGAAGGACAAGTTACAGAGTGGCACAGCGACACTGATGAGGTGGACTCAGAGGAGGAAGACATTGTGGAGTGTCAGTCAGAAGACACAGAGTCTGAGGAGGAGATCACCTCTGAAGCAGTTTCCCCACCAGCTGAAGTAGTACAGTCCAAGAATGGCAGCATCTCCTGGAGGTTAGTACCAACTGACGAGACTCGCAGGACAACTGGCAGGGCAGCTGCTGAAAATATCATCAGAATGACTCCTGGGGTCACAAGGTTTGCCATAACAAGGATAAGTGACATCAAAACAAGTTTTGAACAGTTCATGCCATCATCGCTGAAGAAAATAATACTTGACATGACAAACCTAGAAGGACAAAAGTCTACGGAGACACATGGATTGACTTTGATGAAGAATTCCTGGATGCTTATATTGAATTCTTCTTCTTGCTGGAGTATACCGATCCAGCAATGAGGCCACAGCCAGTCTCTGGGACACAGCAACAGGCAGAAATATTTTTCGGGCCACGATGTCACTGAAGAGCTTCCACATGATCTCGAGAGTCCCTCAGGTTTGACAACCGAGACATGAGAGCAAGATGTGACAAGCTTGCTCCCATAAGGGATGTCTGGGAGAGATGGGTGCAGCGCCTGCCTTTGATGTTCAATCCAGGAGTGGTCAGCAGGAAGACGAAGAGCTTCAGCACCAGCATCCTTCCCTTTAGCCCGCCCCTGCCACAGCCACAGACCCAGACCCAGAGAGGCTGCCGGATTCCAAAAGAAAGCGCTGTCAGGTCTGCCCAAGCAGCAAGGACAGAAAAACCAATTCCATGTGTGCCAAATGCAAGAAATATATTTGCAAAGAGCACACTAAAAATGTCACTTACTGTCCTACTTGCACATAGTGTAAACATACAGTAGCAATCCTGCTCCTGGAGAGCTACCACCCTACCACCGCATACTACTAATTCTATTGGTTTGATTGTTTGTTTGATCTACATTTTGTAATTTATTTTGTATTTTATTTTGTCTTACTTGTTTGGCTTTGTCTTTGTAATTGAATTAAAGTTCAACTTTTGGAAAAAAAATACTTTTTTTGCCTTCTTCTTGAAGTAAATATATATGGGTCAAAACCGACCCTAACACCACAGATGTTACTATATTAATAATATTGATATTGATAGTAATATTATTAAAATAAAAAATTGAAATTTTTTTTTTACAGTTGTGTTCTAATACCCCTCAGTAATAGTCAGGTAACATATAAACCTTTGATTTATTTGTATAATTCTCCTGAGGTTTATTTTACCAATTTTTTTGGACTGGGCCGTTTTATTGACATCTTCTGAGGGCCACACCAAAAATTTTAAAATCTTTTCATGGATAAGGAAGCCTAACAAGGTAACCAAGAGGTAAGGAAACAAACTGGATGATAAAAAAATGTTTGAGGGTTGAGGGAGGCTGATTTAAGACACGGGTCGGCACCGACCCGCCCAAGATAACAGATGGGTGGAAATGCTAGGATAATAGTAGATATATATATATATATATATATATATATATATATGTATATATATATATATATATATATATATATATATATATATATATATATATATATATATATATATATATATATATATATATATATATATATATATATATATATATATATATATATATATATATATATATATATATATATATATATATATATATATATATATATATATATGTATATATATATATATATATGTGTATATATATATATATGTGTGTATATATATATATATATATATATATATATATATGTGTATATATATATATATATATATATATATATATATATATATATATATATATATATATATGTGTATATATATATACATATATATATATGTGTATATATATATATATATATATATATATATATATATATATATATATATATATATATATATATATATATATATATATATATATATATATATATATATATATATGTATATATATATACATATATATATATATATGTGTATATATATATATATATGTGTGTGTGCGTTTATATTGAAAGAGCTTTGAATAAGCCAGCGTTCCCCCTGTGGACAAATAATGTTCTTTCTTTCTAACCATGTATCCTCCGACCTTGACCCTTAGTACAAAAAATATAATTACAACGGATGTGTTTTCAGTTGTAAACTTGATACCAGTTCTAGCCTTCTGTAGTAGCTGTTTAATCAGCAAATATGTTTATTGTGCTCAAAATATCACTGGAGGATGTAGTTACTGAGTTTAGTTAATCCTCAAGCTAATAGTGTTTTATGGTTTTTTTTCTAGTTTCATACATTTGTGTTCCAAAGTCTATTTGTAAAGTTTCAATAGTGCATAGTTTCAAGAGCAATCAATAGGAACCTGTCAGCAAATGTTTATTTTATATTATGGGTCTTCTCTTATGTAATTTTATATATTTTTCATAATTCTTTCAGGTATCAGACAGTAGAAATAAATTGGCCTGTAACAATATGCATCATAAATCTATATGTGGATAAAAAGTTTGTCAACACTCTCTTTGAAAACGAAAATATAAATCAATGTGGTTTTAATATACAAGATTTGACAAACTTTTTGTTGAAACATGTGTTTTCTTTTTACAGATACTTAGAAAGAAGAAATACAAAGGGCCTAATTTTGAAGAAAGTTACACTTGGCCTGCAATTATTCGTGGATGTGATGTTGTTGCTATATCTCATAAAGGAAATGATCCAATGCTTTTCATTCCCCCGCTACTCCGGTTCCTTCAGTACTCTTCAATTTATACCTCTCCATCTTTACATGGGGTAATTCTCTAGTTTGCTTTTATTTGTAAAGTTCTCAATTTACATGTTTTGAGAGTAAATTTTCATGGTGTGCCATGTTCACCAGACTAGTGTCACACATTGGTAGACCTGACCCTGGTGTCCTTTACCGGGATAGTGTGCTCGTCTAAGATGGCTTGGGAAGAGACTCCAGACTAGACAGTTAGAGATGGGTGTACTACAGTTGAAAGCAAAGAGTGCGCATTGTTCAGGGTCATCAGTCCCATATTTGCTATTGTCAATGTTTTCAGGTCCATGCCGATCTGAAGATTTTGAAGTGGTAACCAGGTATGAAGGTCCCCAACCTGGCCATTTGAAGACCAGTTCTTTGAAAGAGAAAGGTTGTAGTAGTGGAGCACTCAGTCATTAGGAGGACTGAAGCGCAAGTTTGCTTCAGAGACAGAGAATCTTGCACAGCTTTTTGACTTCTGGAGGCACAGGTGGTAAATCTTGCTAGAACAGTTGATAGACTCTTGGCTAGAGGGAGGTGGGGGGTGGATCCCATTTTCATTGTCCGTATTGGAACAAATTACATACTGTACATAGGGGTAGCCAGTTAGTTCTGCAATTGAAGTTTAAAGAATTAAGTACCAGGCTGAAGAGTAGAATTGACATGGTCTTCTCTGAAGTTATACCTGAGCCATGTGCCAGTCTAGGTATAACTAGAGAGATCACAATGCTTAGTGCCTGGCTCAAACCTTAGCCTAGGATGGAAGGGTATAGGCTTCTCAAACCTTGGTCTTGGGTGGAAGGGTATAGACTTAAGGGGCATTGGAAATCATTTTATAAAAGATGGGACCTGTTCTATCTTGACAGGTTAAATTTGATCTTGAGTTTATGAATGTTTTTTTTCTAGGATTGTTTAAATTAGGCAATAATGGTAGTTGGGTGAGGCAGTTTAGGATAGGTGAGGTTTAGAACTGTACGTGAGGAGATTAAAAATGGTGTACAAAGAAATATGTATAGTAACTTAAATTCTAACCAAAATTTAAGTGCAAAAGTAAAATAAGTATGAGTATAACAGATGATTATACATTATTTAGGAAGGATAGACTCAACAGGAAAGGAGGCAGGGGATTGACATTTATGTAAAGCAGAATTTAAATGCAAATTGTCTTCAGTTGGATGATGAGGCATATCTTAGTGAGAATGTCTAGATTAACCTGGAAAGCATTAAGGATAGGGGCCTTATTTTTGGAGTGTGCTATGAGACCCCCTAATGCAGACAGTAATTTTAATGTGTCTGTTTTTTTTTTAAATAATAGAAAGGCAAGCTTGTAGGGGGTATTTTTGTCATAAAATATTAACTAGGTTTACTTTTCAACTAGTGAAGTTAATACACATGATTTCTGGCACTGTGCCTTCTCCGGTCCTGTTCAGCCTATATGCATCGGACTTCCAATAAAACTTGGTGTCCTGCCGTGTGCAAAAGTTTGCTGGTGACACTGCTCGTGGGATGCATCAAGAGTGGGCAGGACGAGGAGTATAGGAACCTAATCAAGGATTTTGTTAAACGGTGCTACTCAAATCATCTACAACTGAACACCAGCAAGACCAAGGAGCTGGTGGTGGATTTTAGGAGGCCCAGGCCCCTCATGGACCCCGTGATCATCAGAGGTGACTGTGTGCAGACCTATAAATACCTGAGAGTGCAGGTGGAAGATAAATTTGAGTGGACTGCCAACTCTGATGCTCTACACAAGAGAGGACAGAGCCGACTATACTTCCTTAGAATTCTGGCATCATTTAACATCTGCAGTAAGATGCTGCAGATGTTCTGTCAGATGGTTGTGGAGAACGACCTCTTCTACGCAGTGGTGTGCTGGGGAGGCAGCATAAAGAAGAGGGATGCCTCACGCCTGGACAAACTGGTGAGGAAGGAAAGCTCAATTGTAGGTACGGAGCTGGACAGTTTGACATCTGTGGCACAGCGATGGCGGCTGATCAGGCTCCTGTCAATCATGAAGAATCCACTGCGTTCACTGAACAGTATCATCTCCAGACAGAGGAGCAGCTTCAGCAACAGACTGCTGTCACTGTCCTGCTCCACTGACAGATTGAGGAGATCGTTCCTCCCCCACACTATGCGACTCTTCAATTGCACCCTGGATAGTACATGTTAACACTATAAAAGATTTTAGACTGTTATACCTGCCTTGCACTCTCCACCTTAAGTTTTTTATCTTGCACTGCTTTTTTTTTTATTGCTCTTTAATTAATATTGTTTTTATCAGTATGCTGCTGCTGGAGTATATTAATCCCCAAGGGGAAATTCACAAAGTATGTTAAAGTACCAACATGGGGGTAGCCTCTGTAGATTTAGTATTTTGTGGTAATCAGGATAGAAGTGAGCATAATATAATGCAGTTCTCATAGTTTTGGAAGATCACATATACAATGAATAAAACATTTAAACTTTAACTTTTGTAGAGTAAATTTTGAATAGATTTGGTAACGTATAAGGAGGATGGACTGGGATAAGCTTTTGAGTGTGGAGACAGTTGTAGAGCAGTGGAATAGGCGTATAATGTTTTACATATAATGCAGGTCAATGACATACCTAAATTTGGAATTGGTAGGAAATTTAAAAGAAAAACTATACAGTGCGGTGTCTACAGCTCTATAAGGTGTCTAAAATTAGTAACTCTAATGCTAATCATTGGGCTTATAAAAGCATGAGGGTCACCTTTAAGAAGGATATTAGGGAAACTAAAAGGTAGCTTGAGAGGAATATCTATACTAATAAAAGGCAAAGCCCTCACTCACTCACTCACTCACTCACTCACTGACTCACTCACTCACTCACTCACTGACTCATCACTAATTCTCCAACTTCCCGTGTGGGTGGAAGGCTGAAATTTGGCAGGTTGATTCCTTACAGCTTCCTTACAAAAGTTGGACAGGTTTTATATCAAAATTCTACGCGTAATGGTCATAACTGGAAGCAGTTTTTCTCCATTTACTGTAATGGAGATGAGCTTCAACGCCGTATGGAGTTTCGTGTGACATCATCACACCTCCCACGTAATCACGCAGTACATAGAAAACCAGGAAGACCTCAAAAAAGCGCTCAAGAAAACATGCATTATATAATTGAGAAGGCAGCGAAACAATAAGAAGCGAGTTCTGCTACTTCGGAAACAAAGCACGATGTAAACCTACACTTTAAATTAAGTTCATAGACAGGCTGCGCTGGCGCTTGTAATTTAGTGCCTGCCCATATAAGGCCATCCGTCAGCGCAATCCAATAGCAAACTGCCACGGGTAAATATTCACGGGTGAAGGACTGTGCTTATGGAGAGGAAGATGAGATGGTCAGGGTGGTGTTTGACACAAACTCAGCGAAACTGCCAGAGAAAGTTTTAAGTGCCAGGACTAAGGTAACATTAAATAAAGCTATGGACATAGCACGAGATGGCACCAGCACAGCTGGGAACCTTCGATGCAAGTACACCGAGTGGCTCACGTGAACTGACGCAGTGCACAGATAAAAGCAACAGTTCCAAAGAGCTGAACAAAACCGAATTACACAATTGAAAAGGCAGCAAAAATATGAAGCGCCTGATAAGCATATTCATAAATGCAGCTACTGTGGAAACAAAGCACACGGTGGAAAAAGTGAATGTCCCGCTAAAGGAAGACAGTGTAAAAAACCCGTGCATGCAGTTTGTCACATCACAGATAAAAAAGAAGACGAGCTGTTTATTGATGCAGTAAGGAACTAATCGATGAATGAAACCTCTTATCTTTACAACGATTGACAAACACGGAATGTAACTTGAACACATCGCATACAAATACGAGCCTGATTGAAAGAAATAATGATAATCAAATCCTTGATGACAGCAACATTCAATAACACTCACAAAACAATTACTGTATATTGACAATCATGTTACGCTATTTTTAAAATGTTCCCTTTTCTTTTTCATAACTTCTACTTCTCCACTGCGATACACGGGTATATATATAAATGTATATCTATAGCCCGATCTACAATATATACTTTAGCATAGACAAGCGGTGGCGCAATTGTAGAGTCTTCGCCTCTAACGCCGACATTCGAGGTTCGATTCCGGAGAGGGATGTACTGACTATGTACAGCTACCCAATTCATTTTACCTTCCCATCTCCTTGGTTTGGGACGTATGAAAAATATTAGGTTAACGAGAATCATGTTACGCTATTTTTAAAATTTTCCCTTTCTTAGCACAAGCACAGTTGAGAAGCTTCGATGCATGTACTCCATAACGCTAAAAATAACGATTTAATCACACTTTCAATTCCAAGCAAACGGAACTTTTGTCAATGCATGATTTCCTGGTACATCCATTACACTGATGCACACATCACAGCTACAAAAATGTTAGAGTCGGAATAAAGCGCGCTCCTACGACTGATCATTTCGACTTCCGAGCGAAGCCTTGATAAAAGCATGGTTTTGTGCACACTGAAAAGCAAGCAAAATTAGATGCATTACAGAAAGCGGACTTTGTGGCTCTTACTGGGGATCATTGGACTTCCGTGACCGTTAGTAATTCTAAATACATCTAATTACAAAATGTTCAATGATCACACTGTTTTAGCCTAATGTACAAAATAATTTTGGCTAATGTTACTCAGAGTTTAAAGAGTAAGCTGGTCAAATTACCTTTTATGTTTCTGACTTATTTTTTTAAGAAGAAAACTGCACTTTATGGTGAAATTTTGGTTATTATTATTTAAAGACAATACTATTCTGAAAATGTACTTAAAGTACTTAAACTACCACTTTATTTTTAAGTCTGCCCAATTTTAACCAGGGATGATATTTTTGTTTCTGTTTTGAATTCAAATGCAGTTTAAAAGCTTTTTTTTCAGAAATTAAAACAGCTTCAGTTTACAATATTCATGTCCATGTCTATTATTTGATTCTGTCGCCCACTAAAACCGCTTTTAAATAAAAAAAAAAACATTTGCATTTGGGGCAAATTTACGTGTGCGATTACATACGATTAATCAAGATTAATTCTTACACAGCCTCTAATTAATTGGATTAATTTTTTTAATCGAGTCCCACCCCTAATATATATATGTAGATATATATATATGTGTATATACAGTATATATGTAGATATGTATATGTGTATATACAGTATGTATATATGTGTGTGTTTGTGTGTATATACAGTATGTGTATATATATGTATATGTATATATATGTGTCTGTGTGTGTGTATATATATATATATATATATATATATATATATATATATATATATATATATGCCAGCAACACTCATGACAATTACAAAACAATTACATTGTCAATCATGTTACGCTATTATTAAAATGTTTCCTTTTATTTTTACTTCTCCGCTGCCAATCGCAGCTATTTTGCACTATATATATATATATATATATATAAATAGATAGATATGACAACAACACTCATATCAATGACAAAACAATTACATTAACAATCATCTTACGTTATTTTTAAAATGTTTGCTTTTCTTTTTCATAACTTCTTTAACACACTACTTCTCCGCTGCGAAGCGCGGGTATTCTGCTAGTTCCTAATAAGATGATAAATGACCCAAAGAGATTCTTTCAGTATTTTAGTAATAAAAGAATTGTCAAGGAAGAGGTTAAGTGCATTGGAATAGTATAGCGGATTTTAAAAATATAGACAATGAAGTAGTAGATGCTGTAAACTCACATTTTTCTAGTGTCTTCACATGTGAGGAAGTATATAACCTCAGGTTGGTAAAAGGGACTATTAAGGAGGTAGTGGATAAATTGGAAATTGTAGAGGGAGAAGTACTGCTTAGATTAAGACTGGAAAATGTTAAAAATTAATCCGTTATATAAAAAGTGTAATTGGACAAATCCAAGCCGTTGTAGGCCAATACGCTTAATGTGCATTACAGGTAGACTTAATGCAAGGAATAATAAGGCATAAGATTATGCAACAGAATGGCATGAACGGGAATTTAACTAAACAGTCAGCATGGGGAGGGCTGTTTTACTAACGTGGAATTCTGTGAGGAAGCAATAAAAAGATAAAATCACAGTGTTGCATAGCATTATTTAGCTTTCATAAAGCATTTGATAAGCTCCCACATGATGTTGGGCATTAAACTAAAAGAGGTGTGACTTCTGCGTGTTGTATATAGATATGTGCAGAATTGGCTCAAAGGAAGCAGAGGATGATGGTGCACGGAATACTCTCAGTATTGGCTAATTTTGGGAATGGTGTCCAGCAGGGGACTATTGCTATTTTTAATTTATATTAATGATTTTGAATGGAATGTAAGTAGCAAATTGGTTAAGTTTGCAGAGGATCTCAAGCTAGGAGGATTGGCAGATAACCAAGAATCCTTTGAATTATTATAGAGGGACTTGGACTGCATGCTGGCTTGGGCAGATTTGTGGCAGATGAGATTTAGTGTAAGTAATTGTAAAGTATTACATTTAGGAAGTACAGGAAGTCCCCGGTTTACGTACGAGATAGGGACTGTAGGTTTGTTCTTAAGTTGAATTTGTATGTAAGTCGGATCAGGTACATTAATAAATGTTATTGTTGACCGACTGTAACCAAGTGCTCTGTCAATGAATGATTGAGTTTCACCTCTCTGACCTTTGTATTATTTCTACTTTATTTTCAATGGTGATAGTTTTTCTCTTCTTTACCTTATCACCAGCACTTGCATCAGATTTGTGTTTCAGAAACATTCTTGAAGGGTGAAGACAAAAGGTTAAGATGAGCTCTTCTGTATAGCACTATACACGCTATCACAGCAGATTTAGGAACCAGTCGTGAACACGTCTGATGTATAGGGTGGTCCAGATCTAATTATGCAATTTTCATTATGCTACAACTTATTCAGTTTATTACATAGAAAATCACCCGAAAAATCCCGGACCATCGAGAAGTGTGCGAACTGACGACACGAAGAATCGTCTTCGCGCCAAACTGGAATCGCGTCCGCATAAATCAAAGTCATCCAGATGATCTGGATCTGCAGAATTAGATCTGGACCACCCTGTACTGACAAGAGACAACTTCCTGCTATGTGCGTAACAGTACAAGCAGACTTGCTATTGAGAATGAATGGGGGCAGCGAGGGGCGGTTCATCACCAGCCCACATCAGTCCCCTCCACTATAGTATGCTGCCTGCAGTGTCCTGCCACACCACCACCCACATTCAACATGCAGACATCCAAGGCACACTACAATGCTACCCCCAGCCTCCCTGTTCACCCTCATTGGCCTCCGTTCAGCCACAACAGGGTCACCACTTGCAGCGGGGGGTGGGCAGTGAAACTGCTTGCCGCCGGGAGCCGCCTTACGGACACCAAACTACACTGCGCGAGCAGCGAAATTGACCCCCTCCAGTCTCCGTCCAGCCACCGTGTGCAGCGTCCCCTGGCCGAAGATTGATTGGCAGTTACTGAGTTGCATGCGTCGCAGCTGTGGCCCCGTTCATATGTTGTAGGTCGGGTGTATGTAACCTGGGGACTACCTGTATAGGTTAGGTTTGAATATACAGTGGAAGGTCTGAAAATCTTAAGTACGCCTTATGAAAAATATTTTAGGTCATAGTGGATGCAACCGCTGTGAGACAGTATTCAGAAGCCATTTAGAAAGCTAACAGAATGTTAATTTATATAGTTCAATATGTAGAGTTCAATTTGAAAGAGGTTATGTCTCTAATGTACTGGTTATTCCTCACTTGGGGTACTGTGAACAGGCTACAAAAATGACAAAGCAGCACAGGAAAACTCCAAAGAAGAGTGAATAGGCTGATTCCAGGGCTGCAGGGGATGAAACATGAAGAAAGATTAAATGAGCTGAGCTTTTTCAGTTTAAGTAAAAGAAGATTAAGAGGAGACATGATTGAAGTGTTTAAAATGATAGATGGTTAGTACAGCGGATTGAGAAGAATATGGAGAGACTGTTGTGTAAGCTTGTTAAGAGTAAATTTCACACACACTCTTAAGATGTTTTTCTTTACAAAGAGAACCACAGGCACAATAAGTTACCAAGCAGTGTGGTAAACAGTAGGACTTTAGGGACTTTCAAAAGTAGACTTAATGTTCTTTTGGAAGAAGTGTTGTTGGAGATGGCTTAGGTGGCGACCCGGCCGGGACACCTAGGAAGACTGGAGGAGAACTTACGCCTTCCCCAGACCATTTGGGGGCGACCGCCCTGGTTCCTTTAAGGGCCACGAGCACAGAGCTCAGAAGCTCAACCTTATAGGGATCTGTGGTCACCGCCAGGGGGTGCCCTCATCCCTTTGGAGCCCTGGACCTCAGCACTTCCGCCACACCCGGAAGGGCCAGGGGGATGAAGACTGGGGACACCTGGAGTGCTTCCGGGTACGCAGCCGGCACTTCCACCACCCTGGGGTGTGTCGGTGGGAGGTTGCCGGAACACACCTGGAGCAAGGGACTGCCTCCTTTCAGACGATGGCTGGAGTCAGGAAAGAGATCAGAGCTCAGTGGAGTGGAGGCGGACCAGAGAAGAGAAAAGCATTGTGAGTAGGCCTGGACTTAAAGGGGTGATTGTTGCTGCGGCACTGGGTCATGCTCACCTTCTTGTGTATATACAGTGTAAATAAATATGTGTGTGTGTGGTGAAACCATCATGTCTACCTGTCTTTGTCCCACAGTGTATAGGACTGGTGAGCTTTCCTGGACTGAATTACCTGTTTTCTTCTAGATTATTCTATTTTGTTATTAGTTTGTCCAGATTATCTTCAACATTTATACCCGAGTTTCTCAACATATCTACAAATTTTAATGCACAGTTATAATCTAGATGTCTTACTGTCCTTTTTTTCTGCGAATGTACTGTTAAGGGCAAATCTGACTCAAGCATACTTATGAGATTGTGATCAGAAGTAACGTAATTTAAATATATGATATTTACATTTTGAGTCTCAACTCTGTAAGTAATACTTTGATATAAGATATGGGTTTGACTATGAGCTGGGCAATTGACATTTGGGAAAACCCTGCTGAACTGAACAAATAAGTAAAAATTTGCTGAAAGTGTCTCTTTCCCCTAAATGTATATATTAAAATTCCCCATCAAAACTGCATGATCATAATTTATGGCTCAATCTGACAAGTCAGCCAAATTCTGTCATGAACACTGAATGTGACCCTAGTAGTCTGTAGGCTAGTACTACATTCGAGCTGGTATTCATTTTGATATGTAATACGAGTTCCTTAAAAAGATGTAAATTTAATTTTTGAAAGGCGATTTGTAGTTCGTCAGATATAGTTATCATAAGGCCGCTTTTATTTCTAGATTTATGAAGCAATGTACTGGTGATGCCTTGGCTAGATTTAGATTTACTAAGCCAGACTTTAGTGAGTAAACACAAATCAGACTTTGTACCTAATATAATATTTACAAAGCAAGATTTTTATCAATAGAATGAATGTTTAGTTAGCATTTTAATGTACTGGTTATATTTATAGTTTTTATTTGTATGAAATTATGAATACAGGTTTCCCTCAATTTTTTTTTTTTTTGAACATGCTGTGGTCTGTGCCTGTCTAAAAAAGGCAGAATTATATCCTGGAGTTTTAGCCAATTTTCACCCAATTTCCCAACAGCAATTTCTGGCTAAAATTCTAGAAAGAATTATTTATAATCAATTGGTCAATCACCTTAACTCCAATAATTTATTTGAGATCTACCAATCTGGCTTTAGACGTTATCATGGTGTTGAAATGGCCCTCCTGAAAGTATTCAACGGCATCTCTATTATTACTGACTCATGTGACGCGGCAGTCCTCCTCCTTCTTGACCTGTCCAGTGCCTTTGACACTATTGACCTTGAGATATTGCTGATGCGGCTTGAACATCTTGTTGGGCTTAAAGGGGCTGCTCTTAACTGGTTCAGGTCATATTTAACTGGTAGACACTTTTCAGTGACTGTAAATTCCTCTTTTTCATCTACTGCTCCTCTTAAATATGGTGTTCCTCAGGGATCCATTTTGGGTCCTATTTTTATTCTCTATATACCTTCATCCTATTGGAGTTGTTTTTAGGAAATTTAGCATTTCTTTTCACTGTTATGTGGATGATACACAGGTTTATATTCCTTTTTTATCTTCTAGGGATCTTGAGAAAGCTGCTCATGCCTTTATTTTTTTCTCACCTTGATTACTGCAACTCGCTGTATTCTGGGATAAGCAAATCCCTGATGCATAGGTTAAGGTTGGTCCAGAATGCTGCCGATCGCTTTCGGGTTGGGACAAGAAAGTATGACTCTGTTTCTCCTATTTTAGCTTCTTTATACTGGCTGCCCTTCAGTTTTCGAATTGATTTTAAAATCTTGTTGCTAGTTTTTAAATCTTTACATGGACTTGCTCATGCCCATTTATCTGAATTGTGTGTTTTACACCAGCCATCCAGAGTGCTTAGATCTTCTGGTCAGTTGTCTCTTGTTGTCCCTCGTACCAAGTGTAAAACCAAGGGGGACAGGGCTTTTGCAGCTGCTGCTCCTCACCTGTGGAACTCTTTACCTCATCATATAAAGGAGTCGTCTACAATTGAACTGTTCAAAACAAGATTGAAGACTCCTTTCTATTCACTTGCATTCCGTGACCTTCAGTAATACTGATGGTTTCCTCATTGTGATTATATAACATTACTTCTATTTATTATGTTCATATATTTTATTTCTATTTATGTTGTTTATTATTTGTTTGTTTTCTTTTATTCTATTACTGTAAAGCACTTTGGCCAAAGCATTCCTATGTTTTAAATGTGCTATATAAATTAATTGACATTGACATTTTATTTTTTGGTTTAGTTATGTTCTTTATCCTTTGGATATCAACTTAAGATTTTGTTTTAATACTAAATTTATTAGATGCTCCACTTGATGAATTCTGGGTAACAGCTACATGATAGTAATATGTGGTTTAAAAAACAGCCTGTGATTTAAGATGATAGCTGCAGCCTGTATTGTGCTCTAATTAGTCAGCCAAGCATTCTTACTGCCATATTCCTGGATAAAACTTGAGATTCCCTCCAATCAGGATGAAGACAACATCATTTGAAATATCCAGGCCTTTCCCAAAAATCATCCCAATTGTTCACAAAGGCTACGGTTTTCTTTTCACACCAGGGGCCTCATGTATAAATGGTGTGTACGCACAAAAATGTAGCGTAAGCCCGTTTCCATGCTCACATCGCAATGTATAAAACCTAAACTTGGCGTAAGGCCATGCACATTTTCACGCCAGCTAAATGCTTGGCATTCGCAAGTTCTCCGCTCGGTTTTGGAAACTGGCGGAACCCAGCCTCAAGGCAGTGCTTTTGTTCCATTGTGGTTTCCCTTTCTTTTTTTAGATCTACGTCCCTGATGCGGCTTTATCAAATTGTAACAAGAATGTAAGTTTAATGTCACTGTGCTCTGTACAAGAAATTATTTTATAAATTCACTCACATGAGCAGGCATTCCGAAACTGCATTTGAAGAATGAAGGGGACAACTGCGAAAATAGGCATTGTACTATTCCTGTATGTTAGAAACTAAATTAAATCCTTTCCTTAGGGCATACACATGGTGAAGACAGCATATAAATACCTGGACAGCAGCCAAACACTTCAAAGCCAATGGACAGAAGATTGTCATCTGTCTTGAAAATCCTTTCATCGCAGTGATGAAAAATGGTAGACTGCATTTATAAGATCCCACGTTGATAAAGTTTGTCATGGCTTCCTTGTCTGTAATGCCGCATAAATCGTCATTAAAGAAAGCGGTTATTTTCTCTTATGTGATTTTTACCACCGTATCACTATGGGAGGGATATCGCCTTTTACATTATATCTATATAGTTTCTGGTTACTTAAAATGCCGCAATTTAAAAGAACTTATTCCAATTAGGGAGCTATTGCTCCTAAAGGAAACACAAATACACTAAAATTAACCACATATTGTTTATTAGTTTATGGCATCTGATTGTAATTAACCTGTAACAATATAATAGTCCACAGAATGGCCAAACTATTCCAAATACCATAGCTGCTTTAGAACTATAAATGCACTCAATCAGTCCAAGTGCTCCTTGTAGAACTGATTGTACTTATAAGTACAATTACCTCACTGTAAACTGTAACGATACAGTTATAATATTGCAAAACCTGAGCCACTTTATAAAGAGTGTTTTTACATATGATGACGATATCATTTTTAAGATAAAATGCAGCAAAATGTTTATTCAGATAAAATATTAACATTTTAATAATCTATATTGTTAATAATTAAAGAAGTGAGGACATGGTGGTGCCGTGCTAGCGGCGATCTGGTGCCCGTTTCTGAGATTGTTTCTGCCTTGCGCTGCATGCTTGCTGAGACTGGCATGACCCTGAATGGATAGATGGATGGAAAAGTTAAACATGTACTACGAAGATATTTCAATATTCCTTAAAACATTTGAATAATCGGCATTCTAAGCTTACAGATGACTTAACATCTTTTGCAGAGCTGATTGTGTGGCAATTGGTTATCTGGAAAAGAAAAGGAAGGACAGGAATTGGTTAGTACGTTTTGAAAAAGACAGTATTGCTGCAATAAATTATTTCATCGAAGGTCGCGCACTGCCCAGCAAGCATCTTGCGGGAGGCAGAAAGAATCTCTGGATGGGGTGGCAGCTCATTACTATCACTGCGCCACTGTGTTCCCATGTTTAATAATATGTTTTAACTCCTATCATCATGAAAATATCAAGTATACATCTAAGTAATTAAATTATTCATAGATTTGTAATATCACGAATGTAATGGATTCTGTGTCCTGTTGAAGAGAAAGCCCGTTTGAGAACCGCATAGTGATTCACACACACACACAGCAAATAGAAGTACATATACAAAACAAAGCAGTTAGCATGCTACTTTAGTTACGATGGTATTTGAGAAACTAGTAAATTAAAACAATTTAAAGATGAAGTTTGATTTACTTTAATGACAAACTACGTGATTAAAGTGGAAATTTTGAGATTAAATATTTTGAGCATTTTTCCCCACTGTGTGCCTATTTTTTTTCTTTTTTTTCTCTGTACCCTAAGCTTTCATTTGACACTCGAGACGGTGGGCTACAGCTCACCTTTTCACGGCAACTTTGATATCTGACAACTTTTTTTTTAATTTCGGGCACTGTTCAGCTTTGTGAACTTGAGCTTTCGAGTTTCTCCGACACTCTGTCACTTGATCAACATTCTTTTGTTGTTTATACCACTGTTAAAACCAACAAATAGTACATTTTTCCTTGCCTCCACTTGGTATTTGCTGAAGTTCTATTTTCCCCCCATGCTTTTGCCATAGTCTTTTCACTGAATACTGAGCTTAGGAGCTATTTATATTGATTTGCATATTCAAAGAGGCATTATTCTGGGAGGAGTTTGGGAGTGGCAGCAGGCGCGTACATGTGCGTTATTTTTTACTCTGACTGGGATTTATGTAGAAATATTTAGTTGGCAAATGCACTGATTTATGCATCTGGATTTTTTTGTGCGTACGAACATTTCCACTTTTGTCTGTATGCCATGTTTTAGTGGGAATTCTACGCACAGCGTTATTCATGATGCCTCTGGTCTCTAATTAGTAGTGAAGGGAACACATTCTACTATAAATCACATTCCCTCAATATAGTCCATGTAAGGAGTCTGGCACAATTAAATTCTGATGTTTTCTGTTAACTTTTGGTGAATGAAGATTAGAAGTTCTTTCTTAAAACCTCAGATTTCTGCATATAAATATTGTTAGTCCTGACATGCAGTAATTAAGTTAAAACATGTCAGCCAGAAAGTCCAATTTAGCCTCCATGTCGTATATTTTCATTCCTGGGATGTATTTGACTTTAGCATAGTTTGACATTCTCACATTCTGCACTGTGGAGTCAACAGATATGAGTACTTTGCTGTTTTCAGCCTATAAGTGCTGCCAAGTACTTAGAATCTGTTTTAAATTGGTTAATCGGGGAAGCAGAAGGGTCTAAATTTTGATCTTCTTCTTACTGTTAACCATTTGCTCTGTTGCTGAATTGGTGCTTCTGATTTTGACCACGCACAGGTTATGTTGGGGTCTGGAGAGACTAAAGCTAAAATCAGAAACAGCTGAATTGTCTGAGCAATCTGAGTTAATCCAGTTTTCCAATTACTATCAAGATTCTTAATGCTGATTTATAAGATACATGCTTTTCTTCACCAACTCAAAGTTAACTATGAATTTTTGGCAGGTGCTCTGAATTATCTGATGGAAACCGTAAACTCCACATACTGCAGGACACGGAAAATATAAACCTATCCTTGACAGGCAAAGGGCAAATTTAACTAACATTAAGCACTGAGTTTGTCTGTATTGTTGTGCTTGTTATAACCAGTACCTTCTGAGTTCAGCTTCTTTGCTGGAAGACTCTTTCGTTCAGGCTTTCACCACTTGCTGTCGATAAACTTTGTTGGTTTCTTCTCCTTGTTGGATGTCAGCTTTTACTCCAGTTGTAGTATGGATTGGAATCCTCTTTTTTTCCTCAATACGCTAGAACAAGGGTGGGCAGATTCAGTTCTGGAGGGCCGCAGTGGCTGCAGGTTTTTGTTCCAACCCAGTTGCTTAATTAAAAAAAAAAATCCTTGTCAATTATTTAACTTCAGTTCTCATTAATGCTTTAACTATGCCATGTCAGGTCATTCTCATATCCTAGATTTTTTGTTCCTTTCTAAGGATACCATCCAAATCATTTGAAGTCTAAAACAGATGAGTAATTCTCAGTCATTCACTTTTTTCTCTTCATTTTCATTCCAAGTATTTAATTAAACCCAATAGTGCATGATATAAACACACAGGTTTACATGGACACCAGCTAAATGGAGAAATGCTGAATTTCTTTTGTCACTTGCATCTGATTGCTAAAAAGAAGCAATTAAATACCAAGACTTCAGCTGTTTAAGACTAAAATAAGCCATAAGGGTTCAAAATCTTAACGAGCAAGACAACTAAAGTGAAGCAGAAATGTTTCTTGAACAATAAGGGCTTCTTATGAAGCAGCTGGGTTGGAACAAAAACCTGCAGCCACTGTGGCCCTCCAGGAATGAATTTGCCCACCCCTGCATTAGAACCTTCTGTGCATGTGTGAGATAAAGATGTCTTCCGTCTCTAATGCTGAAATAAAGGTAGCATGCATCATATGAGAGGTGCAAATTTTTTGATCTATACAGGAGTATATTTACTCATGCTCATTTAAAGATTGTTGGAAAAAAAATCATTAAACATATACACTCACCTAAAGGATTATTAGGAACACCATACTAATACGGTGTTTGACCCCCTTTCGCCTTCAGAACTGCCTTAATTCTACGTGGCATTGATTCAACAAGGTGCTAAAAGCATTCTTTAGAAATGTTGGCCCATATTGATAGGATAGCATCTTGCAGTTGATGGAGATTTGTGGGATGCACATCCAGGGCACGAAGCTCCCGTTCCACCACATCCCAAAGATGCTCTATTGGTTTGAGATCTGGTGACTTGGGGGGCCATTATCCTGCTGGAAGTAGCCATCAGAGGATGGGTACATGGTGGTCATGAAGGGATGGACATAGTCAGAAACAATGCTCAGGTAGCCCGTGGCATTTAAACGATGCCCAATTAGCACTAAGGTGCCTAAAGTGTGCCAAGATAACATCCCCCACTGCATGACACCACCACCACCACCAGCCTGCACAGTGGTAACAAGGCATGATGGATCCATGTTCTCATTCTGTTTACGCCAAATTCTGACTCTACCATTTGAATGTCTCAACAGAAATTGAGACTCATCAGACAAGGCAACATTTTTCCAGTCTTCAACTGTCCAATTTTGGTGAGCTCGTGCAAATTGTAGCCTCTTTTTCCTATTTGTAGTGGAGATGAGTGGTACCCGGTGGGGTCTTTTGCTGTTGTAGCCCATCCGCGTCAAAGTTGTGCGTGTTGTGGCTTCACAAATGCTTTGCTGCATACCTCGGTTATAACGAGTGGTTATTTCAATCAAAGTTGCTCTTCTATCAGCTTGAATCAGTCGGCCCATTCTCCTCTGACCTCTAGCATCAACAAGGCATTTTCGCCACAGGACTGCCGCATACTGGATGTTTTTCCCTTTTCACACCATTCTTTGTAAACCGTAGAAATGGTTGTGCGTGAAAATTCCAGTAACTGAGCAGATTGTGAAATACTCAGACCGGCCCGTCTGGCACCAACAACCATGCCACGCTCAAAATTGCTTAAATGACCTTTCTTTCCCATTCTGACATTCAGTTTGGAGTTCAGGCGATTGTCTTGACCAGGACCACACCCCTAAATGCATTGAAGCAACTGCCATGTGATTGGTTGATTAGATAATTGCATTAATGAGAAATTGAACAGGTGTTCCTAATAATCCTTTAGGTGAGTGTATTTATACATAATTTATAAGTTTTAACTAGACTGTCCAGGTAAGCATCCATCTGAAAGACATTAGGTAAGTTAGGATATTATGTGCTGTTGAATTGGCTGTCATGTACCTTACTAAATATTGATACCTTGCTGTCATCAAAATGAAACCGCTTTTCTTTAGAGAAGTGTAATTTTGTTTTGCTACAGGTGTCTGTTTTGTATTCAGTGTATGTCTGGTTTTGTGTTTATTTACATTTTGTCTTGTTGTCAAAGTTTAATTCCACTAAAGAGTCAGAAGTTTTTCCCCTATAAGAAGTTCTTTTTTTCTAGTCAACTTATGATGCTTTTCTGTTGTCCACCTCAGGGACAGAGTTAACAAAGCAGCACTTTAAACTCATTTGTAAAATGGCCAGTTAAGAGGTGGTTTGGGAAATGCGTGACAAAGTATATCATACATTACATACAATGGTGTGAAAAACTATTTGCCCCCTTCCTGATTTCTTATTCTTTTGCATGTTTGTCACACAAAATGTTTCTGATCGTCAAACACATTTAACCGTTAGTCAAATATAACACAAGTAAACACAAAATGTAGTTTTTAAATGATGGTTTTTATTATTTAGCGAGAAAGAAAATCTAACCCTAAATGGCCCTGTGTGAAAAAGTAATTGCCCCCTTGTTAAAAAATAACCTAACTGTGGTGTATCACACCTAAGTTCAATTTCCGTAGCCACCCCCAGGCCTGATTACTGCCACACCTGTTTCAATCAAGAAATCACTTAAATAGGAGCTGCCTGACACACAAGTAGACCAAAAGCTAGACATCATGCCAAGATCCAAAGAAATTAAGGAACAAATGAGAACAGAAGTAATTGAGATCTATCAGTCTGGTCAAGGTTATAAAGCCATTTCTAAAGCTTTGGGACTCCAGCTAAACACAGTGAGAGCCATTATCCACAAATGGCAAAAACATGGAACAGTGGTGAACCTTCCCAGGAGTGGCCGGCCGACCAAAATTTCCCCAAGAGCGCAGAGACGACTCATCCGAGAGGTCACAAAAGACCCCAGGACGTCTAAAGAACTGCAGGCCTCACTTGCCTCAATTAAGGTAAGTGTTCATGACTCCACCATAAGAAAGAGACTGGGCAAAAACGGCCTGCATAGCAGATTTCCAAGACTCAAACCACTGTTAAGCAAAAAGAACATTAGGGCTCGTCTCAATTTTGCTAAGAAACATCTCAATGATTGCCAAGACTTTTGGGAAAATACTTTGTAGACTGATGAGACAAAAGTTGAACTTTTTGGAAGGCAAATGTCCCGTTACATCTGGCGTATAAGGAACACAGCATTTCAGAAAAAGAACATCATACCAACAGTAAAATATGGTGGTGGAAGTGTGATGGTCTGGGGTTGTTTTGCTGCTTCAGGACCTGGAAGGCTTGCTGTGATAGATGGAACCATGAATTCTACTGTCTACCAAAAAATGCTGAAGGAGAATGTCCGGCCATCTGTTCGTCAGCTCAAGCTGAAGCGATCTTGGGTGCTGCAACAGGACAATGACCCAAAACACACCAGCAAATCCACCTCTGAATGGCTAAAGAAAAACAAAATGAAGACTTTGGAGTGGCCTAGTCAAAGTCCTGACCTGAATCCAATTGAGATGCTGTGGCATGACCTTAAAAAGGCGTTTCATGCTAGAAAACCCTCAAATAAAGCTGAATTACAACAATTCTGCAAAGATGAGTGGGCCAAAATTCCTCCAGCGCGCTGTAAAAGACTCATTGCAAGTTATCGCAAACGCTTGATTGCAGTTATTGCTGCTAAGGGTGGCCAAACCAGTTATTAGGTTCAGGGGGCAATTACTTTTTCACACAGGGCCATGTAGGTTTGGATTTTTTTTATTCCTAAATAGTAAAAACCATCATTTAAAAACTACATTTTGTGTTTACTTGTGTTATATTTGACTAATGGTTAAATGTGTTTGATGATCAGAAACATTTTGTGTGACAAACATGCAAAAGAATAAGAAAGGGCAGAGGTCAAAAGTGGTAGTGAAAAGGTACTCTTTCACTTGACACAATCACAAATTTGACTGAAGAACAGAGATTTAACTGGGAATTTCAAAAGCTTTATCTGTCAAACTCTTGTACCTCAGTAATGCTTGGAAGGAGTTTTATATTATACCTTTGCCTAATTGAAACCACAAACGAGTGCCGTTTAAGGGAATTTCAGGAAGTTATACCTTGCGTAACAGTTGATTGAAATGGTCATGTTCTCTGAGAAACAAAAATGTGTTGCAGTAAAATGCAAATTATAATCTTTGTCAGTGATTGCTATATACAAGTGGATTTTAGATTCTGAATCTGAGTCTTTAAATCCCAGAAAAAAATATATATATTTGCCAGCACTTCAGCAGGAGAGTGCACAATAAATTCTTAAAGTGCTACAGTCAACCTTAGAGTAGCCTGCCTTGGATTCCCCAACAGTACTGTGCTAAATGTACTAGAGAGGAAGAAAATAAAGTTGCTATTCAGTAGTCAATTAGTCTAATTCCTATAACGGTGGATACTTGGCCACGAAGTGGGACTAAGTCTAGATCTTGTACATGCTTAAACAACTCTTCCGTCTTAGCAGGGCATTTATCATGCCAGAGTAACCAGTAGGGTTGGCAGCATTATAAAGGAAAGCACCCACTATAGGAGTGAGAAATGAAGGAGTACAAAATATTTAGTATCCACAGACAATTAGACTTGTGAATAACTCAAGTACAAGTGTCTTCAGACTTTTTAATCAAGGGGCCAGCTTACTGCCCTTCACACTGGGGGAGTCAGAGTTGGAATGAAACACAAAATATTTATTGGCCAAATATCATAAATCTAGAGAAATTCGAGTGACAAATTGTTTTCCTTTAAATTAAACAATTGCTTTGAAAGGTAATGAAACTACAATGTAGCATGCAACCTCAACAGAACTTAATTTTAGTACTTAACTAAATCAATGTGAAGTCTATTTGAAGTTCCATGTTTGTTACTCCTAGTCTTTGACAGTAGCATCGATAGTCATAACTGAGATGAGTCAAGCAAATGAGAACAGATACAGTACATGCAGCAAGGGATCGGTCTAAAAGTGTGTGGTGCTTTTATTTTAAATTGGTCAAAAACAAAGTCTTCATAGAGTGCTGTGCTCTTTTTATGAAAAGTAGTCAGTAAATAAATCTGTAGAAACTAGTGTTCATGTGACGGGTAAAATCCATCAAAGTAGTATATTCCATAAAAACATGGTTAAAAATCACAGAGACGTTTCTTTTAAAAAAATAAATACACAGGAAGCTTTGCAGTCTATTTGATAAGGAGACAAGTAAATAAATAAAGGTAAATAATGTTCGATCTGGCTTTTATATAAGTAACATATACATGTTTTTCATATAAAACCCATCAGAAAACATAATCACAAACCGGACTTTGCACAATACCTTGGCAGTCTCTGTAAGCCCCAGTTTTATTTAAAAGACATGTATGTGGCACATTGACTGGCAGGATGATGCCCAAATTGTTGCTGTATCTAAACTCTGCCATCTTTTGCCTTTACACCTGTTGCAGCTGCATTATTCTTATGTGTGACTGACGTTTCTTGCCGGGAGGGCTTCTTTTCTCTTTATCTAATTTAGAACCCTCATCCCCATCTGAGTTCACCTCTGTTATAGCACGTCTTTATTGGGGGGAGTGTGAATGTGACCAAGACAAAAAAACTGAATTAAAAAAAAAAAAAAAATTACTTTTACAAGTGCCATACATTTACACTGGCTGTTACAGACTCAAATCAAATGTGTGTTTTTATTCTATAATAGTAACAATAAGAGCAGCTCACTACTCAAAACGGATGTTCCTGGAATCAAACTAGGAACCTTTCGATTACAAGTGCTTAACATTGCACCACACAGGCGGACGTGTCCGTGTCGTATCCTAACCAGATTTCTTTTTCTATGGTCACATTCTTGAATAAAAGTGCACTTATTTTGTTGTACTTGTACCTTTTGTGAAAGGATTTATTTGATATTTGGACTTCAGTCGTCACACGTTATACACTTTGTTTATACATTTTATCAATTATTACTAAAATATGAAAAAATGTTTATTTTTTAGTTCAACAATTCCTGCCTCATTTACATAGATCGTTGTAGACATGGAACACACATAAAGTGTATGTGCTCCAAATGACAATATATTACTCTCTACAACAACAACATCATTTATTTATATAGCACATTTTCATACAAATGTAGATCAAAGTGCTTTACATGTTGAAGAAAAGAGGAAAAAAAGACAAAATAAGAATTAAAATAAGACAAAACTAATTAACATAGAATAAAAGTAAGGTTCGATGGCCAGGGAGGAAAGAAAAAAAAAACAACACTCCAGACGATGGACAAAACAATCTCCACACGTTCCACACCATGAGGCCGCCCAGTCCCCCCTGGGCATTCTACCTAACATAAATGATCAGTCCTCTTTGTATTTAGGATTCTCATGGAAGGACTTGATGATGATGATGGTCATGTAGACTTCTGCCTTTAAATCCATCAATGTAGGAACATAATGGTGCTTTGATTAGGTGGTGGTGGCGGCGCAGGTCACCACCACAGAAAACTGGGGGAAAAAAACAGGAGAGAGTAGGGGTCAGTACGGATTTTGGAGCCACCATGAATAGTTATGATAATTGAATATACAGAGCCTCAGGATTAAACTAAAATGAAGTTATGAGAAAGCTATGTTAAAGTAATGTTTTTAGCAGTGTTTTTTTTTTTTTTTGCTCCACTGTATTAGCCTGGCGAATTCCTATTGGCACGCTGTTCGAGATTTTAGGTGCATAACAGCAGAAGGATGCCTCACCACTTCTTTTAAGTTTAGCTCTTGGAATTGTAAGCAGACACTCATTTGAAGATCTACGGTTACGATTTGGAATATAAGGTGTCAGACATTTCGATATATAAGATGAAGAGAGATTATTTAAGACTTTGTAAACCATAGGCAGTATTTTAAAGTCAATTCTGAATCACACAGGCAACCAGTATAGTGACATCAAAACTGGAGCAATGTGCTTGGATTTTCTTTTCCTAGTTAGGATTCTAGCAGCTGAATTCTGCACTAGTTGCAAACGATTTATGTCTCTGAGTCCTGAGAGGAGTGCATTACAGTAATCTAGTTGACTGAAAACAAGAGCGTGAACTAATTTCTCGGCATCTTTCAATGATATGAGGTCTAATTTTTGCTATACAGTAATCCCTTGCTATATCGCGCTTCGACTTTCGCGGCTTCCTCTATCGCGGATTTTAAATGTAAGCACATCTAAATATATATCGTGGATTTTTCGATGGTTCGCCGCTTTCTGCGGACAATGGGTCTTTTAATTTAGGTTACATGCTTCCTCAGCTTGATTGCCCAGTTGATTTCATACAAGGGATGCTATTGGTGGATGGCTTAGAAGCTACCCAATCAGAGCATGTATTACATATTAACTAAAACTCCTCAATGATATAAGATATGCTTCCCGTGCAGTGCTTGTTTTCTTCTCTCTATCTTTCTCACTCTGTCTGCCTGACGGAGGGGGTGTGAGCAGAGGGGCTGTTTGCACAGAGGACACGGAGGCTCCTCTACAAAATGCTGCTTTATCGCGGTGCTTCTGTATACTTCTGTATACAAGCACGTATAGATTTTTTGATTGTTTGCTTTTCTTAGCGAGCGCTCTCTCTGACATTCTCTGCTCCTGACGGCGCTCTTTTGAAGATAAGATATGTTTGCATTCTTTTAATTATGAGAAAGAACTGTCATCTCTGTCTTGTCATGGAGCACAGTTTAAACGTTTGGCTAAAGGGTGTTATTTCATGTCTAGAGGGCTCTAATAATGTTAACAGGGTGGGAGAGTTTATAAGGGCTTAAAATATATAAAAATAACCATACAAACATGGTTTCTACTTCGCGGATTTTTACCTATCGCGGGGGGGTCTGGAACGCAACCCCCGCGATCGAGGAGGGATTACTGTATTGCTTAAGTGAAAAAATGCTGTCCTAATGATATGATTAATATGCGATAGGGATAGCAGGCTGCTTGTGCTGTTCAACAAATTTATAAAACAAAAGGTGCAGATGGGGGGATGCAAAGGGATTTAAGGTGGCCTGGGATTACGAGTTTTTTTCGTAGGCTTTAGGTATTCTAGTGTTAACTGATTTGGAGCACAGTGTTTGATGGTGGATCATGCAGTGCATTGCACTGGGATGCATGTGACTTCATTCCTCCATCTCTCTTTTGATGCATGTAACCATTCCTTTCGCAGAACCTGCCATGCTCAAGGCACCATCAGTTGTCATGCTAGTTAAATTAAACCAGTTGAGCCCCGGATTATCAACAGTTTGGCAGTTTGTTGTTGTCATCTCCCATTGTCATGCCATAGATGCTCTGTAGTACAGTGAGCTATTCTGTGATTTCAAATTGCTCCTTAGTTCCCTGATTGAAAATCAAAAGTTGTGCCATATCACAAACATCGTTGCTTTCATCAAATGCCAGTGAAAAGGAAGATGTCTTTAGATTTTCTTTGAAAATGCATAAGCTGCTAAGGCATAAGCAACTTGTCAAACATTTCTTCCACCCTATGGGTAATTGTTGGTGTGGAAAGAACCACCATACTAAAAATGTCTGCCTTCTCTGGACACATCCCCTTAGTAACAGAAACCAGACATTCTTTCAGAAACACTCTGTTGGTGAAAAATTTCTGCTCTGTTGGTGAATAATTTCTCCAGTGTCTCCTGCAGGGTCTCCACTTAGTAGGGTATGCGCAGAGCATCTCAAGGGAGAGCAGTCTGGAAAGCGTTCATACGACAAGATAAAACCATCTCAACTTGCTCTTCTCAAATGGAAGAAGCCGCATCTTTACTCTCTGGCTCTCCCAAATTACTGAGCTTCCTGTCCTATCACAGAGTGTCAGCCCAGCCACCGTACGAAGAAACCTTATTTCTGACGCTTGTACTCAAGATCTCATTCTTTCAGTCATAGGTGAGGACAGGGATTGTAGATCAATCAGTAAAGTGAGATCTTTGCTTGACCACTACAGACTGGTACAGCTTCTGCCACTCCAATCAACTTGTTGATCTTGCACTGTCTTTTTCCATCATTTGTGAACAAGATTCTGAGATAATTGAACTCTATTACTAAGAGGAGTTATTCGCTCCACAGCTGAAAAGAGAAATCCACTCTTTTCCAAAAGAGAAACTTGACCTCAGACTTGGAGGTACTAATCCTCATCCCATCTGTTTCATAATCTGCAGCAGATTAATTTGCTTGATTACATGCAGAAGGTTGCAGTCAGAGAGGCAACAAGGACTATATCATCTGCATCAAGCAGCAATGGTACCCCTAGTCTCCACAACTGGATACCCTCACATCTTCAGCTGCATCTTGATATTTTGTCCATGAAAACCACAAATAGGAGTTGTGATAAGACATAGCTTTATTGGAGTCTGACATCTAGAGTGAAGAAATTCAACTCAATGGCAAGTGTTTGTAAGCAGCTTTCTCTGTATTAATACAAGCCACAAATGCCATGCAAGTGTGGCCCTTTTGACCCATCTTCCTGCAGTATCTTCCCACATGATATGCTGAGGGACAGTCGTATGTTTTTCCAAATCTGCAAATCACATGCAGACTGTTATCACACTCCTATACATCCTCCAGCAGCTTCAGGAACAATCGGGAAGTGGAGCCGATCTACTGGTCAGTGGAGAGGACAGAATCCACAGCATTCCTTCAGTATCAATGCTCAACCATTTAATTGATTCCTTCAAATTGGCTTTTTTTTTGGGGGGTGGAGGGGGAATCCCTTTGTAGTTGACCCTCTGGTGTCCTTACAGTGCCAAGCGCTTTGGTCATTTGTTGTGGGATTTCATCCAGCCCAGCATCCTTACCACCATGGAGTCCTTGGACCACCATTGCAACAGTGCTATGATCTCCAAGCTCCCACACTGCCTACAGGTAAGATGTTGTGTCTACCCGGTTTGAGGAATTCTTCAAAGTGTTTCTTCCTCCACTCAAATCTCCCCTGCAAAGGTTGTCACCCTCCCATCCCAGCTTAGCACTGGCAATTTAATGCCTTCTCTTCCAGAGGCATTGAACGGTATGCAAGAACAACCTTGAGGTCATCTGATAGTCTTTCTTCATACCTTCTCCACAAGCTTTTGATGCTTGAACTTTTCCTTCCACAACCACTTTTGCAATTGTCCACTTAGCCTGCCAGTACCAAGTCAGAAGAGCCCACAGAAGGTCACCATCTTCAATATGACTGCTTCCCTCACCTCTGGTGTCCACTATTGCATCCTACGGTTGCTGCCATTTGATTAGAACTTTAGAACACTCTAGACGAGAACAGGCTATTCAGCCCAACAAACCAAAACTGGCCAGTCCTGTCCACTTGTTTCTTCCAAAAAAACATCAAGTCAAGTTTTGAAAGTACCTAAAGTCTTACTGTCTACCACACTACTTAGTAACTTATTCCAAGTGTCTATCATTCTTTGTGTAAAGAAAAACTTCCTAATGTTTGTGCAAAATTTACCCTTAACAAGTTTCCAACTGTGTCCCTGTGTTCTTGATGAACTAATTTTCAAATAACAGTCTTGATCCACTGTACTAATTTCCTTCATAATTTTAAACCCTTCAATCATGTCACCTCTTATTCTTATTTTGCTTAAACTGTATGGGTTCAGCTCTTTTAATATTTTCTCATAATTCAACCCCTCTAACCCTGGAATCAGCCTAGTTGCTGTTCTCTGGACCTTTTCTAGCTTTACTTTGTGTGTGTTTTTTTTTTTGGTAGCTTTTAGAACAAAACTGTTCACAGCACTCAAGGTGAGGCCTCACCAGTGCATTCTAAAGGTTAAGCATAACCTCCTTGGATTTGCACTCCACACAACATGCTATATAACCTAACATTCTGTTAGCCTTCTTAATGGCTTCTGAACACTGTTGGGAAGTCGATAGCTTAGAGTCCACTATGACTCCTAAATCCTTCTCATAAGGTGTAGCCTCTCAAGCACTGTAGTAGACTGGCTAAGAATAACCTATTCCACTGTCAGGAGAATTGTACATTGTACAAAAAATCATTTAAATTTGCACACAAGTATTAATACAGATTTGCATGGCTGCATAAAGTGAAGGGTGGGGTACTAATGAAGGGAAGGAATCACATTGCATGACAGTTGCAGTCAAAATATATAACCTTTTTATTGAGCAAACTTTGCAACTGTATTGCACTAAACATGTTTTAGAAAAGGAGTAAACAGTAAATATTTTTTGTAAACCAACTATACTTTCTGTTAATGTTAATATTTGTCCACT
>NC_053162.1:112573219-112613552 GCF_016835505.1 Polypterus senegalus
GAACAAACAGTCATATTCTTAGACATTTGGGTAAAATACTCCCGTCGAGGGAGTATTCTACTAAATGTGGTACAGCTGTTGTCATGATTATCCCACTCCAAAACAGTACAGAGAGTCATAGCTAGTGCTTTCTAGTTTTAAGATATTTTTTTGGTTTAGATTTTTTTTTTTAAGTTTTTATTTTGTTTTTTCAGTAATTAACTTAGTTTTTGTCACATTTCATTAGTTTTGCATTACTCAACAAAGTTTTGCTGGTCTAAAAACACATTTCTTTTTATAGTTGTCAAACTGTATATCATTATTGTTGTATCTGTCATCTTATTACGTAGTAGCTGTTGAAAGACTGGTTGAAATATAAGTAATTAATGTGGACCTTGGTATTAACATTTACAGTGCACCATGCACTGCATATGCCTCTGTTACATGCCATTTGGTATGAGATTAGTAAAAGTAGTGTTGATGATTGTGGTGTGCCATCTGTTGGAATGTCAAATGCAATGCTTTTTATAAAAACGCCTGTGATGTGCGATCTTTTAGAATGACAGTGACACAAGCATATTAACGTTACATTGAATGCTTAAAATCTGTTGTTATAACAGCTTAGATAATTAGCTGAAGAAGTAACATTCAAAATCTGGGTAGCTCCCTATGAGTCTAAAGTGGGAGTATGTAATTTAACAATACATGTAGGGATAAACAAATTTTGGCAATTGAGAATTCTTAATGATATACACAAAGTATCCAGCTTGTGGAAAGATACAAACACAAAGAAAAACTTTTGGGGATACAACCTGTATATTATAAGTTTCAGGGTAGAGTGGTTACTATGGGCTGAACGGACATTTAGGGGATTACTGACTGACTGAGAGTGAGTGTTGATTGCTTTTTTAGCAGGATGGTAGGAATGGTGTGCTTACAGGAAAGGAAGTGGAATGAGATCGTTAGTGGGGGCTGGAAGTGAGGTCAGAAACAGGCAGAAGTGATAGGGTTAGGCAGTTTTCTCCTCTGAAGGTCTGTGGAGAGAGAAGGGGAGGCATAAGTGCTCATTGCCAACCCCCTCTCTCATTACCCCAGTTTAAGCCCTTTGACTGCCTCACAAGTGCATGTGTGTGACATACTTTAACACGATGTCTGAAGTTACACACCCTTAGTCCACATATGCATGAAAGAACATGCAGAGTCCATAGAGACACTGACAAGGTAATCAAACCTGAACTAATTACATTGTGTAATAATAATATTTGTATGTTTTATATACATGTATGTCACACCTTTCTCATGCTGAAAGTTCTTCACAACGTTTAAATGAGTACAACATGCATAAAAGTATAAATGACTATAATCACACAGGAAGCAAACTAATATTAAACATTAAACTCTAAACAATAGGTAAATATTTAAAAGTCAAAGTTCTGAATTACATTATGAAACAAGCAGGAAAAAAAGGAAAAGTAACACATCTTGCCGACAATTGCATGTTGGAATATAAATGTAGACATTATAATCACCCATAGTGATGAGGAAAAATGAATAAGATAAAAGTGGATATTAGTTGTGCACCCAAACACTGGGAGGACTCTTCAGTTACTATTTATTTGCTGTTCATTTCAGGCCTAGCAGTCTCAGCCAGACCACTGCGGCACTGCAAAGTAAACACCCAGATGACATTGCCTCATTTAGAGATGCAAACGGATGCAAGTTATTTTTTTTCTTCATTTTTGCAACACTAACCATGATTGCAGTCCGCAAAGAAATCGGATAGTTCTATTGCTTTACCACTAATGTATCAGATTTTAAGCAAAGGAGTATTAGGTAAAGAAAACTCATTGCCCACAGATCCATTGCTGGACATTATTTCAATATTGAGCAGATTTGGTACATCACTCTTCGTAAAATAAACCCTGTGTGGGATCACGTTATCCCATGTTAAAAACTTTGAAAAATTGTGGCATTGTACATATATTAAGAGTATTGCAATCTCACAATTTGCCTTTTATGGAGCATTTAACCTAGAGAAGTTCATCACGATAGCACAACAAGAATCTGCTCTGCAACACTGTACTAACCACACTGAAAAATCAGCACTAATAAACTCATTAATACTAAATATATACATGTAGTGTTTACTTGGTTGATAACATTGATTGCTTGCTAGGTATGTGCTTAATCTGTCACTGCATTGGTGTCGTCAGCAAGCAATCAGTACGTGTTTGAAATAAGGCTGCATTTGCTGAAATTCCTACCTCTGGCATATAAAGATAACCTTTTTCCAGTCTAGGTACTGACTGAATGTAAAATGTGACGGTGGGTAATTGAACCTGACAAATCTTCCTTGGTTCTAATTTTCAGACTATTTTATGGTATCTTTCAAAATAACGTGGCATATTTTAAGTTCCTTTTCATTGAGGTTTGGTAAAAGTTGCCAATTCCTGAGAACTAGCAGGACATCTGTGAATGATGGTCAGTTTTGGCCAATGAAGTCTACAGCATAATAAGGCTTTGGTGTTTGTTTTCAATTCAAGAAGGTAAAGTTGACTGATGGTTGAAATGACCAATGAAATTCACATATTCTAACACCAGCAGTGAGGAGTACTTGCAGATACACACAAATAAATGCACTTGTCTCAACTAATAGTTTGACTGTGCACAATTAAATAAAATAGATATACTGGCAATTGCCCGCTCACATGTACATTATGCGTAAAGACTAGTGAGATGAAAGTTAAAGTTACAAAAACTTAAGATTTTTATTTTCTTGTTTTTTTTAGTTCCAGTTTTCAGACTTTTTTCTTTAGTTTTAGCTAACAGAACGATAATTTCTTTTTTGATAACGAAATGTTTTAGTTTTCATTACTGGGAATAACACTGATCATAGCCTGCCTGGGCACAATGTGGGGAAGGAGCAGATAAATGTTTTTGATTAAGAAAATACAATTTGACTAAAATTTTGTGTCAGTTTATTACATTGATTAATAGTGGCATTCCTAGTAAGCTGGGAATGCCAGTATGATGATAATTTTCATGAGGGAAAGCCATGTAAGCATGTATTTTTTAGGAAAGGTATCAGTAAAAATGTTTGCATATTTATAAAATCAGGCCACTACTGCAAAAATGGTGGTAAAACCATTAACACTAGAATTACCAGAGCCTACGAAAAAACTCGTAATTCCGTCCCACCTTAAACTGCTTCTTAAATCCCTTCACACCTCTCCGCCAGCGCCCTTTGTCTTCTAAATGTGCTGATAAAGAGAAGCTCGGAGCAGCCGGCTATTCCATCCCCCCACCAATTTAGAACGTGCACGAACTTCTCTCAGCTCATGCCTTGATTGAGTATCTGGGAGTGAAGTGGAGTTTTAGAGTGAAATAATAGATCGTTGTTTGGAACACACGCATTTCATGTCTGTTCCGTTTCTACAGTAATCTGTGTCAACACATTGTTAAAACAGAAACGTTTTTATATTCTAGTAGTAGATGACAAAATGTAGGCATAAACTATATAATGTATGAAGCCTGAAGTCCAAATAGCAAAGAAACATTTTCACAAGAATAACACAATTGCGCTTTTATTCAAAAATATAACTGCAGAAACAAAAAGCCGCCTTAACATGTGACATTGACACCAGTTTATTGTAACTGCCTCCGTGGTTCAATAGACTCAGCCCCGCTTGGAATCAAAGGTCACAAGTTCGATCCTGCGCCCCTCCGTTTTGAGAAGTAAACTGCTCTTAGTCTTACTGTTTTAAAATAAAAGCATACATTTGATTTCAGTCTGTAACAGCCGGTGCAATTTATGATCCTTGTAAAGGTTAGCTTTTTTTTAATTCACTTTTCATTCTCTCAGTCGCGTTCAGAATCAATCCATACAACCCCATCTGACACGGCTGTTTTCACTAAAGACGCGCTATAGCTCTGCAGTGTACCACGATGCATACTAACGCCAAACACCCACAACCTAAAGCCCCCCCCACCCGGGTTCTGACACACAAACGCTGGCGAAGCTGCCTTCTTAGTATCTCACCGTCACTTGCTTTTCTTTTTATTCAGTTTTATTGAGTGTTCCTGCCAGTCCCCGCATGTTGCTGTATGCTGTTTCTTTTGTACTCCAGGACATGCAGAGGAAAGAATGGTAAAGACCAGTAACCGGCTATATGCAATCATCAGACACTCCCCATCTGCCCGTGTCGTTCAAACACAGGAACATATATTGGTGTAAAAGTATAACAAAAGTGCACTTTTATTCAAGTGCACTTTTTCCATCACCTTTTCCTGTAAGAAGCAATGTACACACTTCTCTCTATGCTGTGGTTTCTATTACACACCTGAAAGAAAGAGACAATACATGTGAAAATATCCAGCATACAGCAACATGCGGGGACTGGCAGGAACACTCAATAAAACTGAATAAAAAGAAAAACAAGTGACGGTGAGATACGAGAAAGACAGCTTCGCCAGCGTCTGTGTGTCAGAACCGGGGGGCGTTAGTATGCATCGTGGTACAGCACAGAGCTATAGCGCGTCTGTATTCTGTTTCTTTTGTACTCCAGAGGAGAGAATAGTAAAGAGCAGTAAGTTGGCTATATGCAATCATCAGACACTCCCCATCTGCCCGTTGTTTTGTTATACTTTTCAATACTTTTATACTGCTCAAACGGGCATGCTCAAAAAATACACGTGTAATGCCACGAAAAGTGCACGCAGACACTTCATTTCGCAAACAAAACAAGTGCACTTTTATTCAAAACTACCTGTATAACCGAAGAAAAAGAAAGCAAGTTACAGTAGGCGATTGATCGACAGCTTGCATGGTGCAATGCTAAGAAGTGCAGATTTTCATTCCGTGCTATATAAAATCATCACATTCAAATATTAACAGTTCCCACACACCCAAGGACCGTCCTTCCTACATTTACGACGTGTACTTGTTGCCGTGTACACACCTCTCTGTGCTATGGTTTCTATTACACTGAATGAGCACCTGACACTGTACTTTCTTCCCTGGGGGAAGGTCCCGCATCAGAGAATTTCCAGTTCCTGCATAAATTCACACCCGATCTGACGCTGTTCGTTTTCAAATAATATTGCATTAGTGCGATTATATTTTCACATATATTGTCTCTTTCTTTCAGGTGTGTAATAGAAACCACAGCATAGAGAGAAGTGTGTACATTGCTTCTTACAGGAAAAGGTGATGGAAAAAGTGCACTTGAATAAAAGTGCACTTTTGTTATACTTTTACACCAATATATGTTCCTGTGTTTGAGCGACACGGGCAGATGGGGAGTGTCTGATGATTGCATATAGCGCCGAAGTTACTGGTCTTTACCATTCTTTCCTCTGCATGTCCTGGAGTACAAAAGAAACAGCATACAGCAACATGCGGGGACTGGCAGGAACACTCAATAAAACTGAATAAAAAGAAAAGCAAGTGACGGTGAGATACGAAGAAAGCAGCTTCGCCAGCGTTTGTGTGTCAGAACCGGGTGGGGGGGGGCTTTAGGTTGAGGGTGTTTGGCGTTAGTATGCATCGTGGTACACTGCAGAGCTATAGCGTCTTTAGTGAAAACAGCCGTGTCAGATGGGGTTGTATGGATTGATTCTGAGCGACTGAGAGAATGAAAAGTGAATAAAAAAAAAGCTAACCTTTACAAGGATCATAAATTGCACCGGCTGTTACAGACTGAAATCAAATGTATGCTTTTATTCTAAAACAGTAAGACTAAGAGCAGTTTACTTCTCAAAACGGAGGGGCAGGATCGAACTCGTGACCTTTGATCCCAAGCGGGGCTGAGTCTATTGAACCACGGAGCAGTTACAATAAAGTGGTGTCAATGTCACCTGTTTAGGCGGCTTTTTGTTTCTGCAGTTATATTTTTGAATAAAAGCGCAATTGTGTTATTCTTGTGAAAATGTTTCTTTGCTATTTGGACTTCAGGCTTCATACATTATATAGTTTATGCCTACATTTTGTCATCTACTACTAAAATATAAAAAAACGTTTCTGTTTTAACAATGTGTTGACACAGTGTTCAAAACAACGATCTATTATTTCCACTCTAAAACTCCACTTCACTCCCAGATACTCAATCAAGGCATGAGCTGAGAGAAGTTCGTGCACGTTCTAAATTGGTGGGGGGATGGAATAGCCGGCTGCTCCGAGCTTCTCTTTATCAGCACATTTAGAAGACAAAGGATGCTGGCGGAGAGGTGTGAAGGGATTTAAGAAGCAGTTTAAAGTGGGACAGAATTCCGAGTTTTTTCGTAGGCTCTGGTAATTCTAGTGTTAAGTGTGAAAGATCAGTAATGAAGTCCATGGAAATAGTTTCTCAAGGTCTGGAAAGCAAAGGTGTAAGTTGAATTAGTCCTAAAGGAAACCTTTGAGTAGATTTAGCTCTATGACAGACGTCACATGCTTTAGCATAATCTCATTTATCAGTTATTTGTTCTCCCAATAAAAATATTGTTTGAGGATATTCAGAGTTTACTAGAAGCCTGGGATTGTCACACATAGGAGTAGCATGAGTTCAGTCAAGGACTCTATCCCATTACTCAGGGACTTTGCAAAACGTTAAGAACATGAGATTTTTGTGCAAGTAATAAAGGAGTATTTTGCCAATAGTTCATGATTAAAAATGTTTTTAATAAACTATTGATGGTAGTTAACAAAGCTAACAAAACACTGAAGTCGTTTATCATTTTCAGGTATTTTCAAGTTCAAAATACCCTCTACTTCAGTGTGATCCTTTGACAACTCCTGTTCTTATTTGTTTACCCCAAAAATATCACTTTGTTGTATTGAAACTCTCATTCTTCTAATCTTTCAAAGAGATGGTTAGCTGTAAGTCATTTCAGGGCTTTCTTTACACCAGTGTTGTACCTATATTTTTTGGGAAAATGAGAATTATCATTAATGTATACTAAACATACTGTCGAAATAAATCATAAAATATAGGACATTGGCTGAGCAACTATATGGCATGAATGCGGTATTTGTAGTGCACAGCAACAGTATTAAATACAGTTTTCCATTCATCATGTTTACATATGCAGATGAAATTATAAGCACTACATAAATCTAAATTTGTAAATAAACATTTATTTAGTAAAGACAGTAGATTCCTTTGCTTGATTTAGCAATAATGAGATGAGAGAAATTTTTAATGGTGATTTTAATTCCTGATAATTCATGATCTAATCCCACACCTATAGGACTGTTAGACAAAGCGATAAACCCATTGGTGAGATATTCTTGAATATACATCTCCATGGCATCATACTTATCTTTCCCTTAAGTAATTCTGGAAGATACTCTATGGAACCATTCAACTTAAAATATGATGATAAGTCTTTACCAAAAATGTTAAAGTCTGTATAATATTGTAGTAGAACATTTATAGCAACAATTTATTTCTTGTTAACCACAAAATAAAAAAAGGAATTACTGAATGGGCTTGAACAGGCCCTTGTCTTTGACTGCCCCTCCCCAACCTGGACTCCCTAAGAAAACACTGCCTTAAAAAACATCCATTGGCTGTATAATGGATGTCAAAAAATGGGATAAATATAACACAGAACAGAATACAAGTAATTCTTTTCACAGAGCTAAATGGCATCTATCACTGCTATCTCAGAAATACAATATAATAGTACAAACTACTTTGTTCATGCACAGCACTCCTCACCAAGTGCAGGCACAGAGCACCGCCACAACTCTCAAGGAAAAATGCAAGAATAGATTGTACCACTTGCACAATGCAGAACTATCTCATATAAGGATACAGATTTCCTAAAATACATCAAAACAATATAGAAACAAATAAACAGAAATGAAAAAATAAAAATATGTATCCATCAGCTAATTGTAAAACTGCAGCCAGATTGTAGAAAAGGAGTCAAAGACCAGCCAGACACAGTAAGAGTCATGAAAACCTCAGCCAATTACTACCTCCCCCCACTGGCCATTTTACAAATAATTCATCCCTTCTACCTGTTGATTCCAGTGATTCCAGCTCCTGAGATGACTTTTCCATAGACAGGCAGACAACTTGACAGTAGAGTAGTGGCACGAATGTTTACCTGAGAATACCCAAAACTGAAACAGAATAAGGAAGGGTTAGTAACAATTTTTAAATATCATATTACTTATAATGTATCTCTAATGATTAACAACAGAGATGCAATATGAAAGGTGCATTTATTAATGCACATTACTGTTTGATTTATAATGAGGAGACACCCATAAATGCCTTCTTGATTCCACCTTTTAATATATTTTTCACTCCAATTGATTTCAGGATTGTGCCTGTTCCAGCCACTGTAAACTGAAAATCAGTTGATATAATTGAGAGTGGATGATGAAGAGGGTGATAGTCTATCTATGAAAAGTCGCCTAAACTCAAACTGTAAAAGAGGTGTAAATCTGTAACCAATAGGCTTCCTGTGTGTCGATTAAAAAAGTGAATCTTTTTTTTTTCTTTTCTAATATACCATAAGAATGTTGTTATAATGACATCTTCAGCAGCTTACTACCTATCATAGTGGTAATTTGTTCCTTACTCGCTATCACAGCAAATAAATAAATTCTGAACAGAGCTGGACTACAAGTGTCCATCCCTCCCACCCTTAAATGAAACCTAAAATGCCCCAGATTACTTCAGTAAAAACATAACTTCTCTCTTGAATATTAGCCTATTTCTGTTATCTTTTTGAAAAGTATGTTAAACTAATGCTGTTTTTATTCTTTGAGCAATATATATAACCTCATCTAGTGTGTAACCAACATCTATTTTGTCTTATTTCGGTTGAGACGTTTTTGCTCTCTTCTTCCCATCCTACTTTAACAGCCAGTATGAAAAAAGTCATTATGTATTAATTTATATGTTTTTATTAAACACTGTGTTCTAGTAAACAGTTTACTGATATCTTTCCATGTACTATGACATCAATTACATTTTTGAATTTTTTCTTGAAGATTTCTAAAGAATCACAACAAGGGTGGTTCGTATCATGCATTCCAGGTACTTATCTTCAAGGATATAATTATTTTAGCTTGAGTGTTACCTGTTGTGGAGGGAATGGTTTAAAATTTTATGTGACATTGATTTAAGGAACCTGGCACTTTTTTGGGTCACCTGAATAATGTTGGGTCAGGTCAAGTTGGGGAGCATGCACTGGTATAGTGTGGTGCTGCACCCACCACATAAAGAAACAGATCAGGATCCTAATTGGTAACCCCCCAAGCAGACATGTGGTCTTGTCCCACCCTCTGGAAAGGACACACTATCTGCTGCAGCCAGGTGTTATATGGGAGTACCCTTGGCCTAGTGCAACTACTCGGGTTCTCAACAATGAGGATCCTGCGAGCTGGATCACCCTTGGGGAATTGCACCACATGGCCATAGTGCAGTAACTGATGCTCCCCTCACAATGTAGGTAATGTGCCTCATTAGTCACACACAGAGTCAAACCAGCGGTACCAAATGATTCTCCGAAGAGAGAAACATAGTGTTCAAGTCTTCATCTCCGGTCACTGGATAGCATCCATATAGCAAGAGAGGTAGCACCAGGACTTGAAAGACTTGGACCTTCATCCTTTTGCATAGATATCTGGAGTGCCACACACTCCAGCAAACTCATGACTCCCCATTCTCTCCTAATCTGTCTACTGACTTCATAGGAAGAGTCACCAAACATGACTGTCATTGCCGAGGTAAATAAACCTCTAAAAAAAACTGACACTCTCTCATCAGACAGTCACACTGCCAATGGCTGTGCCTAAGAGGTCATTAAAGGCCTGAATCTTGGTTTTTATCCAGGACACTCGCAAACCCTGACACTCTGACTCCTCACTCGGTCTCTTGAGAACCCCGATCAGAGCCTCCATTGACTCCATGAAGATCACAGCAAAGTCAAGATTAGTGAATCTTTCTTTGCCAACAGATGCCCCACAGCCGCTTGACTCCACGACCTTGCCCAGCACCCAATCCAGGCAAACATCAAATAGAGTGGGAGCAACAACACACCACTGATGAACCAGTTTCATAGGCCACTGCTGAATAATCCAGAGATACTTGAGTTGTGAATATTAATAAAAATATAATGATGAGAAGTGTCATTTGCACCTGAAAGAGTTTCATTTTAATTCATGAGACCATTTTATGCAAGTAGTGTATTTAATATTTTATCTAAAACTAGGGAGCAGAGCCCCCTGCTTGCTTCTCTCACCCACCACTGGGACACCTCTGCCACTTGAGTTGTAAAGGGGAGTTTGGGCTGAACACACGCTAAGGAGATGCGGACGGATCAGCTGCTGTAGCTATCAAGCTGCGTGTTCTGCTTGTCGTGCGTTGATCATTTAAAATTGCCTGTACAGCAGCAGTCCTTTTGTCTCACTGCTTTGTCTCATGGGACGTCAAAGTGACTCTTGCAGAACGTCAAACTGTCTTCCAAGTAGATCACGTCTCGACCCAAGTATATTTTAATATAATAGAGAGATACATGTATTTGGGACATTGTGAGAATTCGACTGGATAAGTGGGCAAATGGATTATGCAGCACAAGAATGTGCCATTTTTTTTTCGTTGTTCTTGAAAACATGAGATTAAAAATAGTTCTCGGTCATTACTAAGTGCATGGGGTAAGTATCACATAAAATAAGTTTGGATGGAGTATTCTGTATGATGATGTCTATAGAGTATAAAGTAGAGGTTTTTTACTTCTTTCTTTTTTTTCTTCTTTGTAACTGATTTATCATGCTATCATGGCCATAATTGTAATAAAGAGGTTCCAGGAATTTTATTTTTAAAGAGAATTTTTAATTTTCTAATTTAAAAAAATGGAATAGTGGAGGCAGTCAAAATCTCATCTTTTTTCTTTTTTTTTGTTTATCTTTCAGCCAGCAGCTGTCATTTTGTGTCCTTCATGGAGGAAAGCTCGACATGTTTTTACACTTCTTGAAGAGTTCAAATCAGCGGAGTCACTTAGTCCTATGTTACTTTTATTTGGATTAAAGACTGACAAAGCTGAACACCTGAAGATTCTGAAAGAATGTATGAATTTATCCATTTTCATTCTTTGTGGTATATTTTTTGCTTTAGTTTTTAATAGATTGCTTAATAAGAATCATAGTTTCACATTTTTTTTTTTCAAATTGTACTACCCGTAATGCAATGTTTACATCGTATTATGGATATTTGTTTATAAGGGTGGTTTCTATCGGGCATCTTCTGGAATTTTGCAAAGTCATTTGGTTGTACTTTGCAGTTGCTCAAAGCTAATTTCATTAACTGTTTGCACTTGTATGTTTTTGAGCTCATATCTTTATTAATGCATACAGTGCTCTTGTGTGCTGTTTATTTAGTGATTTATATTTTAATATTCTTAACCATAAATAGCTAATTGAACAGATAGTTAAATGGACAGTTTACCATATGGGATAAATTAATATAAATTGCTATTAAATTGAAACATGGTAGTTTCAAAGGCTATGAGTACTGCAAGTGCAACTTATTCTGAGTTTACTTTATAATACCATTCAGATTTGGTACAACAACATTTATTTATATAGCATATTTTCATACAAAAAAATGTAGCTCAAAGTGCTTTACAAAATGAAGAATAGAAAAATAAGACACACAGTAAGAAAATAAAATAAGTCAACATTAATTAACATAGAAAAAGTAAGGTTCAATGGCCAGGGTGGACAGGGAAAAAAAAAAAAAACTCCAGACGGCTGGAGAAAAAAAATAAAATCTGCAGGGATTCCAGACCATGAGACCGCCCAGTCCCCTCTGGGCAATCTACCTAACATAAATTAAACAGTCCTGTTTGTAGTTAGGGTTCTCATGGAAGGATTTGATGATGATGGTCACGTAGACTTCTGGCTTTCAGTCCATCAATGTTGGAGCATCATGATGCTTTGAGTAGGTGGTGGTGGTGCAGGCCGCCACCACAAAGAAACCGGAAAAAGAAACAGAAGAGAGAGTAGGAGTCAGTACAGATTTTAGAGCCACTATGAATAGTTATTATGATGAATTGAATATGCAGAACATCCGGATTAAGTTAAAGTGAAGTTATGAGAAATGTTAAATGTTAAAGTAATACGTTTTCAGCAGTGTTTTAAAGTGCTCTACTGTATTAGCCTGGCGAATTCCTATTGGCAGGCTATTCCAGATTTTAGGTGCATAACAGCAGAAGGCCGCCTCACCACTTCTTTTAAGTTTAGCTTTTTCCTAGTTAGGATTCTAGCAGCTGCATTCTGCACTCGTTGCAAACGATTTATGTCTTTTTTGGGTAGTCCTGAGAGGAGTGTGTTACAGTAATCTAGTCGACTGAAAACAAAAGCGTGAATTAATTTCTCAGCATCTTTCAATGATATAAGAGGTCTAACTTTTGCTATGTTTCTTAAGTGAAAAAAATGCAGTCCTAGTGGTCTGATGAATATGCGATTTTAAAATTCAGGTTACAGTCAACAGTTACTCCTAGGTTTTTTACTTCCGTCTTAACTTTTAATCCTAATGTATCAAGTTTATTTCTGATAACCTCATTGAATCCATTATTGCCAATTACTAAAATTTCAGTTTTCTCATTATTTAGTTTGAGAAAATTACTATTCACCCATTCAGAAATACCAGTAAGACATTGTGTTAGTGAATCGAGAGAGTCGGTGTCATTAGGTGCTATTGAAAAGTACAGCTGTATGTCATCAGCATATCTGTGGTAGCTCACGTTGTAACCTGAGATAATCTGAGCTAACGGAAGCATATAGATTGAGAAAAGCAGCCGACCCCGGATAGAGCCTTGTGGAACACCATATTGGATATCATGTGTCTTTGAGTTGTAATTACCACAACTAACAAAGAATTTTCTCCCTTCCAGGTAGGATTCAAACCAATTTAAGACCCTGCCAAAGAGGCCCACCCATTGACTAAGGCGATTTCTAAGAATATTGTGATCAATGGTGTCAAATGCGGCACTCCGATCTAGGAGGATGAGAACAGATAAATGGCCTCTGTCTGCATTTACCCGCAAGTCATTTACTACTTTAACGAGTGCAGTTTCTGTGCTGTGATTTGTTCTGAAACCTGACTGAAATTTATCAAGAATAGCATGTTTATTGAGGTGGTCATTTAATTCCAAAATGATTGCCTTCTCTAGAATTTTTCTTAAGAAGAGCATGTTAGAGATGGGTCTAAAATTTTCAAAAGCAGAGGGGTCAAGATTATTTTTCTTGAGCAGGTGTTTAACTACAGCAGTCTTAAGACAGTCTGGGAAGACTGCCGTATTTAATGACGAATTTACTATGTCAAGAATATTATCAATTAGCACGCCCGATACTTCTTTGAAAAACCTTGTTGGTAATGGGTCAAGTACGCAGGTGGAGGGTTTCATTTGAGAGATTATTCTGTGTAAATCAGGTAAATCTATCCTGGTGAAAGAATTTAATTTGTTTATAACGGAGTACTGGGGCTTAGGAGGTTCCGCAGTGTTGGGGAGATGTACTATGTTATTTCTAATATCATTAATTTTTTGATTGAAAAATACAGCCATGTTCTCACAGGTTTCACTGCACGTATTCTGGGGGCATTCCTTTGTGTTCCCTGGGTTTAACAGACGATCAATTGTAGAAAATAAGACTCTGGGATTACTAGCATTGTTATTTATAATCTTAGAGAAATAGCAGCGCCTCTCAAGGCGGACTGTGTTATTTATCTTTAACATCTTTACACTTTAACCGGCTCAAGTAAATGTTTGCCAAGCCGTCCCCCTTTTTTCCCCTTGCGGTCTGCACGAGCGAAACTGTAATCCGGAGGCCCAGATTCGATTAAAACAGCCGTCTGAGTTAAACCATGTTTCACTTAGTGCAATAAAATCAATGTTTCTATCACTAATAAGATTGTTAATAAAACATGTCTTGTTAGTTAAAGGTCTAACATTTAATAGTGCCATAATTAATGTTTCAGAGGGGCAGAGCTGAATTCTATGCACGTTATTGGTATTTGGAACAAAAACTAAGTTATTTTTGTTAATGCTGCTCTGTGTGTATTTTTTATGTAATCTACAATCTGTTTTTATAGTTTTAATGCATTGTTGATCTAAAGTAGTAATTGCAATTAAATTATTGGTGTTTATGCCGCATTGCCTAGATTTTTTACGTGCATTAAGATTGGTTATTAGATTATTAATGTTGTGCACTTTTACGGAAGACTTTGTTAAGCCATTATGTCCTAGCAAAACATTAGCATTACGGAAGGGGTTTAAAGTAGAAATAGACAGTCAAGATAGACGAATTACCTTAGTGATGTTTTCGGAGAGGACCCGGGCGCCAAATCTATTTGGATGCAGTCCATCCCCCTTGAAGAAACGCGGCCTTTCCCAAAAGAGGTCCCAATTGTCAATAAACCCGATGTCTTGAGTCTCTCAGAAGCCTTTCAGCCAGTTGTTTAATCCCAGCAGTCGACTGTAGTATTCATTTGATCGTCTGACGAGAGGTAGTGGACCCAAGATGAAGATTTTTGTCGATGGGGTCCTCTCCTTCGTGTCTTTAACTAGTGCTGCGAAGTCAGCCTTGAGAACCTCCGACTGTCGGTACCTTATGTCATTTACGCTGGCGTTTAAAATAATGGATCCAACTGCCCTCTTGTGGTTCTCGTAGATGGTCGGCACACGTCTCATCACATCTCGGACTTGAGCACCGGGAAAACAAGAAACAAAAGATTTTCTATTAGGGCATGTGATATTGAGGTTTTGTACAATCGAATCACCTACCACGATTACATCACCCGGGGCTGAAGGCAAACTGAGGATGCGGAGAGGGTTGAACCGGTTCTGGATTGAGATGCTCGCCTGTGGCGATGGAGGTGTTCTAGCCTTGAACCCCCGCCTGCATAGCTGAAATACACCGAGGTCTTCATTGGCATCGTCGTCGCTCCAACGGGAGGTAAAGCTTACTTGCCCTTGGAAGAGCGGCATGAGGTTGGGTTGATGTTATGTCGACTTCAGATGTCGAGGGTGGTTTATCCAGCAGCTGAGCCTTCAAGTCTCTAAGGTACCTTCGTCTGGACAGGAGTTTCTGAATCTGTTTGTCGAGTGCCTGGAGTTCTTCGACGACGACGGCAATGCGATTCATCTCACTGTCGGCCACTGTCTGCTTATACTTCTGCTTCCGCTTCGTGACATAGGAAAGAAAGAGAGAGGATGAAACCAACCTACTAGAGTCACACATTACCAATTTATTCCATTATGATGTGTTTTCTTCAGAGAGTGCTTTCTGGATTCTTAAGTCTTAAGCTATTCTTAAGTTTGGGTCCTTGAACCCCATTATTAATGCACAATGTTCAGCATGCTTTGGAAAACGTGGCATCACACTATATCCACTTGCCCATTCTTCCCAATGGTCCCTAGCTGGTGTCTGGCTGAGGGCATCCTCGGAGTCAGTATGCTACTGTAGGTGCCAATGGATCTAGGATTAAGGACACAAGTCACTTCCATGCCAGGCGGTCTTTGGCAATGTGTCTGGTTTCGTCGATGTTGAGTTTTGAATTGTTCAGGTCGTCTTTGATTTGTTTGGACCATGATTTCTTGAGAGCTGTATGTCTGATTTCCAAGTGGCTGGGTTTTTGCCCCCAGAGGATTTTGTGTGGTAAATGGCTGCTACTCATTTGGCAAAAATGACCAAACCATCGTAATGGTTGGCTGCCGTCTGCAGTTCTGCCAGTTTTCTTTCCAGATGCGATTATGAATTGAGACTAGCAGGATTTGATGTCGGCATTGCATCTGAAAGACTTCCAGTTTGACCAGGTCAGATTTGAGCAATATCCACGTTTCTGATGCATATAATAGGATTGGTAGTATAAGAGTCCGGGAGCCCGGCAAAGAGAGAGGCAAGAGGAATATCATATTTTATAATATTTAGTCGGGTCCCTTTATTTTCAGGCGACCCATTAGTTTATGCAGACTACATCAGGGCCTTTGATCATAATGTAAGTTACGTGTGAGAGGACCCCCAAAATAAATTAGATTTGATCCAGTAGACGAGAGGACATCCTCAAGAAATGGCTAAAGGCTGTGCACGAATGGCACCAAGGGAATGCTATGCAGAAGCTAGAATGCAACTTGTAGCGAACTAAAACCCAGCTAAGATTCTCACTGCCTTTGACAGTGATTTATTTATTTTTTCAGTGGGGATCCCAGGAACACACCCAGCCTTGGCCCGAATCGCATACACACCATCACAGAGACAAAAAAGCAACAGGTACTAAAACAGAAATAGAAGACTGTATTAAACAATAATAAACAAAATATAACTATACAAACTCTAATGATCCCACCCCAGTTCCCTTTACGGCGACATACAATAAACATGAATTCAATAATAACAAACCACTAACAAAAACCACACACCATACATGATGAAGTCTGTTTAAAATGGCAACTGATGTAATGAAATCATGGATATAGTCCAGAGATCAGCTTATTTCCTGAAGATGACGAATGATGGGACCAGGAGCGCTCCTTTCTTCGAAGATCAACACAGAATCCAGATTAGTCCTCACTCAGCGGGCAGACACCAGACAGTCCATACACATGCACAGGAGATAGTCCTGGACAAAACAAGAATACTTAGGTAGTAAACAGGAAGGCAGACAGGTAACTCAAGACACGAAACAACAAAAGACTTCTCTTTTTGTCTGTAGAATTGACCTCCTTTTAAATCTTGTGCCGGCCTTGTCCCCAGCAGCCCCTGCACCCTCGGCACATAACTAATAGAGCCACTGCTGGGAGCTGAAGTTTCTTTATCCAGTAGTGTGCTACAAACTTGAAAGTTACAATGGCAACCAAATATTCATAGCTGATAAATAACCTGGAAAAAGGCACTGAAATGGCTTCAAACAAAGGAGAATGATGGCCCTGAGAGACTATGCAACCTTTTTTAACAGCTGTATAAACACCATGGCCAATACAGAGAGCCGTGAAGCATTCAACAGCAATCAAAATATCTGTAAAATAATCTAAAATCTCCCCTATTCTCTACAAGATAATTGTTGAAAATCAGCTTATGAACTTCAAGAATGGTGAAGGCAGTCGGGATCGAACCATGGACTCTTGATTACAAGTCAACTGGGAGACCTTTGTGCATGTTCTGCAGCTGTAGGGGGTTGGAAACTCCAGCACTTCACTCCCAGATAATCAAGGCATGAGCTGGGAGAACTTTGTGAACGTTCTGTGGCGGTGGGGGGATGGAATAGTATGCTGCTTTCTGCTTGTCTTTATCAGCACATTCACAGGACAAAAGACGGTGACGGAGAGGTGCGAATGGATTTAAGGTGGGACGATTTTCTACAAGTTTTTTGTAGTCTGTGGTAATTCTAGTGTTAATACGAATCAACAGCCCAGAAATTTTCAAGCTGTGGCATATCATACCTATCAGAGGAGGTGGATCTCATGCTGTGAAGACTGTACTTAGATGGCTGGTTGATTGGCCTTACAAGGAGTTAGATGACGTTGCAAAACAGAGTGGTAAGCTAGTCAATCGTGTCAATCTCAGAAATTGAAGATATGTTGCTTCTATAGTACAACATAGACTTTCCAGAGAGCAGCTGTGAGGAGAAAGAGGAAATGTCACAGGAGAACTTCGAGTTCATGTGTCTAGGCTCAGAATCTGCAAGACTGGTAGATGGCCACTATTGCTTAAATCTTCCTTTAAAGGATGAAACACTTAAAATGCCAATCAATCGCTGTATTGCAGAACAGTGTCCTAAAGGGCTCAAAAGAAAGCTGGGCAAAAATTCAGGTTTCCAAGAAGACTATAAAACCTTCATGAAAGACATTATTGAGAAGAATTACGCTGTCAAGGTATCGAAAGAAGCCCTGAAATGCAGTGAAGGCAGGGTGTGGTACATTCCACACTGTGGTGTGTATCTTCCTAAGAACTATAAGATCCAAATTGTCTTTGATTGCACAGCCACCTACCAGGGGACTTCACTTAATGAATAACTGTCCAGACTTAAGTAACGCTCTCCTTGGCGCCCTTAAAAGATTCAGAAAGGAGCCAGTATCATTAATGGCAGACATAAAGTCAATGTTCTGCTAAGTTAAAGCCCCAGGTAAAGACACTGATCTCGTATGCTTTTTATGGTGATCAGAAATAATCTAAGTAATGACATGCATCTCGTTGGTGCTACCTCTTCACCCAGCTGTGCTGCTTATGCTTTATGCAGAACAGCTGAAGATGGCAGAGACACATTTCCAGAGGAAACTGTTAATACTTTGCTTCGTAATTTTTACGTGAATGACTGCTTAAAGTCCGTGGCAACAGAAGGACAGGCAATAAAGCTGGCAAAAGATCTTCAAGCTCTTTGCTTCAGAGGGGGTTTCCACCTGACCAAGTAGGTGAGTAACAACAGCAAAACAGTTTTATTGAATATTTCTGAGGAAGACCGAACTCTTGAGCAAAAGGACTTAGACTTGAGCCATAGTCTGCTACCAACAGAACGTGGCGTGGGCATCCAGTGGTGCACAGAAACATATGGTTTCAAATTCCAGATAAAGTTCCAAAACAAGCCTGCTTCAAGCATGATATTTTATCTTTTGTTTAGCTCAGTTTATGACCTCCTTGGATTTTTAGCACCTGCCATACTACCAGCAAAGCTTATTCTTAGAGACTTGAAGACCTACGTGGGTTGAATGAAGAAGTAGAAGTCAAACATATTCAAAAATTGAAAAAATGGATGACTTTCAATTATTAGCAGACTACAGTGCAGACAGGTGCATCAATACTGCACAGTTTGGAAACATAAAGTCAGCACAAATGCACAATTTTGCACATGCTGGTGAAGATGGGTATGGCAATGTCACATATCTTCTCTTGACTAACGAAGAAGGCAAAAAACATTGTTATTGATGGGCAAGCCTAGAGTTGTACCATTGAAGCTTGTCACGATTCCAATATTGGAGCTGATAGTATCCGTTTTGGCAGTCAAAATGGACAAAATGCTAAACAGTGAGCTTCAATCACGCCTACAAGAATCTACATTTTGGTCTAACAGTCTCACAGTTCTAAAATGCATTTCAAATGAAAACACTTGATTTAAAGCCTTTGTTGCCAACAGAATCTCAGTGATCAATCACAACCTTCACAGTGGGGAAGTACATTACATCTGCCTTAAATCAAGCAGATTTGGCATCAAGAGGGCTAATCATAAAAAACTTTCTCAAAAGCACCATTTGCTCACAGGGTCCAAGTTTATTATTGAAGCCTGAATGTAAGTGGCCTAAAAGAATTGAACAATTCACTTTCTGACGATGATCCAGAAATCAAAGTTTGTGCAGTTAACATGACCAAAGTAAGAGGGGGTTATCGAGCCCATCAATTAACCAATCACCAACTTTTCGGAAGCATAAAGATTGTAAACTCAAAACTTAACCAACAAACACTTGACGATAAAAGCGTCCAACAGTGATTTGTGAAGTGGAATGAATCATCAACAACAGACCATTCACAAAGACATCAAATGATTCGGAGGCACTCGAACCCAATTACTTGCTTTTACTGAAGACACAACCCAACATACCTCCTGGAGTAATTTTTTGTTTTTCCTCTTAAAATGACCAGTACACTTGAAGATGCTGGAAGCAAGTTCAGTACATGGCTGATTTGTTTTGGAAAACATGGTCTAAAGAGTACTCGTCAGTTCCTCAAGAACGTCAAAAATGGCTAGCACCAAGAAGAAATTTTGAACCAGGAGACATTGCTTTAATTGTAGATGATGCTGCACCCCGCAAATTCCTGGGTAATGGGCCGGGTCTTCAAGACAATGTCAGATGCCAATGGTACAGTCAGTTGAGTTTGTGTGCAGACCAAAACCAGCACACTGGACAGACCTGTGAATAAACGGTGCCTGCTTTAAGAAACAGCCAGTGTTTTGGTGAGAAAGTTTTAAATGTTTGTTTGCAGTTCTGTTGTTATTGTGAGTGGTTTGAAAGCAATAGTTAGAGTATAGTTAGTGGCTCTTATTAAAGTAAGATATATCAATTGTCTTTGCTCCTGCATAATCAGTTAGGGGCCAGAAATGTAAGAGCCAGTCTTAGAAGGTTGAAGCTTTAAGCTAAACACATACTCGTGTTTGCTTAAGTAGAATTATTATTATTATTATAGATTATGGTATAGTCTTTTACCCCCTATAAGTTAATATAAGTAATTAAGTGTGTTAATTGAGTCAGTATATTTGGAATCAGTCTCCTTGCTAGCATGGACTGATAGACCCATTTGCAGTTTATGAATGGGGCCGGCATACTGTATAAGCAAACTTAAAGAAACGAAGCAAGATGTAAGCTATAAAAGAACTTTTCTTTACTTTGCAATATCTATTTTTTCTCTGTTTTTGTGTGAACTGCTTTACTTAGAACTTCTACTAAAGCTTTTAAGAACGAAGATATTTGGTCTGTGGAATCATTTCAACGTGTCACACCATTTCTAGAACCCTATGAAACAAACTAAAGCTGCAGAATTTTGGGTAAACACAGCTATATGTATCATGCATCCTTTTTTGATTCATCCTAGGTAATATTCTAATTATTTGAGATACTGGTTTTCTGATTTTCATGAGCTATCTTCCGTAATCATCATCATTAAAACAAAGAAAGGCTAGAAATATTTCACTTGTAATGAATATAGCTTATTGAAAGTTTGTCTTTTTGAAATAAACTACGAACTACAGCTAACGCTATTGTTTCTTTTGCTTGCTTTATAGACTTGCTGCTCAAGTTTGCTGTATTGTTCACCAATGGGTATATGCGTGTTAAGGCTGGTTTATACTTGATGCTGGATGGTGGTGAGGGCAGTAAGGGAAAAATAATGGCATAAGATGAGGAAACACACTGCCTCACGTGGCCTCATGTGACTTGAGCTTGTTGGGTTACATACTATGCAAACCAATCTTTTTATGGTGATAGAAATCTGGTGCTTGATATGCAGCTGTCTTTAAGAGTGACACCCAAGTTAAGATCTTACATGAAGAATTGAGTCTTTTGCTTTTATCAGATCTTGTTTTGATTAGAAAAATATTTCACTGACCAAAGATCTGAAATACCGAGCAGCCCTCTGGACTTTGGGAATCTCTAGTTTAATTGTCCAGAATTAAAAACTTGGACTTCAGAATACTGAATTGTCCACCCCTGGTTTTTATAGTGCATCAGGATTTTGATGGCTGTTATGTTTGCATAACAGTTACATGAGTACAATGGAACCTCGGTTTAAAAACGTCTCGGTACACGTACAACTCGGTTTACGACCAAAAAGTTCGCCAAACTTTTGCCTCAGTTCATGACCACACACTCGGTATTCAAACAAGCCAGTTTCCCTTTCGGTTTGTGCACGCTGATGATTTACGCACTTGTTGCATTGTTCTCAGTCAGACGTACATGCTTGCACATGTATGCATGCTTTCCCTGTGAACTCTTTGTGCTCTATTTCATTTTCCTTCCGGTTTGTACACGCTGATTACTGTATTTAAGCATGCGTTGAGCCGCTCCCTGTTCATTGTTCTCAGTCAGACGTGTGTGCTTTATCTGTGATCTCTTTGTGCTCTACAGTATTTCGTGTGCTTTTGCAGTTAGCCATGGCTTCTAAGCAAGTGAAGAGTGGTTAGAAGAAAGTTTTGCAGAAAATTGAAATCAAAGTAAAAAAAAGAAATTATTGAAAAGTGTTGAGTGTGGCATTCGTGTTACTGATCTTGCCGTCGAGTACAAGAAGTCAAAACCTACGATTTTGACTATTCTAAAGCAGAAAGAATCTATTAAAGCAGCTGATATTGCAAAAGGAGTTACAGTGTTAACCAGGCAGAGACCTCAAGTGCTGGAAGATGTGGAATAACTGTTTACCAGTTTACTAATTTACCAATTTGAGAACCGTCGTGCTTTCAAGCAGCACAATGTAAACAAAGCCAGACTGCCAGTGATGTGGAGGACAAACACGAAGGGTTGGGTCACAAGTTTGTTTTTGGAATGGCTGCATGAGGGTTTCGCTCCCACCAACTAAACAGCTAAAAACACCAGAAACCCAAGAAATCATACGAGAGAAAACACCTGAAGGAAAACATCTCTCCATCGCAGAGCCAGACTCTCCCTCAAAACTGTAACCTCCTCTCCACCCAGTTCCTCCTCACTTCATGCCAGAACTCGACTCATGCAAGGTTAGTTTTTGTATTACGGATTTTTCAAATGCTCATTTTTCATGAGTTATTGCGGTGTTACTTTTCACTTTTTTCAAATGTTCATTTTTTTTTTCCCCTGTGCTTAAAACTTAAAAAAAAAAGTGTTTATACAGCGATCGGTTGCAAGGCTATAGCACAAACTCCTGTAATGTTAATTTCTTGGTTGCTTGTTGTTGGTTTTTAAATAAAGTTCAGATTTGTTTAAATGTTCCTTCCCACTCCCCAACCCCAACCTTGCTTAAGACTCATTAAAATAAGGTGTTTATGCAGTGATCGGCTTGCTATAGCGCGAACTTCTGCAATGTTACAGAGAGGAAGAGAGAGCGCGTGCTGCAGAGAGAGAGACAGAGAGAGTGAAAGAGCGGGCTTGTGTGCTGCTGAGAGAGAGAGAGAGGTAGATGGAGGGTGCGTGCTGCTGAGAGAGAGAGAGAGAGAGAGGGGGGGGGTGTGTGCTGCTGAGAGAGAGAGAGAGAGAGAGAGAGAGAGAGAGAGGGGTGCATGCTGCTGAGAGAGAGAGAGGGTGCTTGCTGCTGAGGGGGCTTTGTGTGCTGCTGAGAGAGAGAGAGAGAGGGCACCTGCTGCTGAGAGAGAGCGAGCCTGCGCATGCAGCTGAGCAGGGAGCCTGGGTGTTTTGTGTCAGTGTTATTCAGTGTTTTTACATTAGTTTACTATTACACTGTGCATTCTATGGTGTAATTAACTATATTTGTGCTTAATCTTTAAAAAAAATATATTTACATAAAGTTTGTACGGTCTCCAACGGATTAATTGTATTTACATACAATCCTATGGGGGAAATTGATTCGGTTTACGACCAGAGGTTTGGAATGAATTATGGTCGTGAACTGAGGTTCCACTGTACTGCTAGGATTTTTTTTTCTTCTGCTGTTGACTTTTGTTCTTGCTGTAGCTACAGGTGTGGTTGTTACCATAATAGTAAAGCATAAAAAAACCATACACATCCTTAACCTTAGTTTGAATATTTTTCAGTATTTACTTATTTTTCTTTGAATATTCAAACATTACTTTTCAGTTAATTTGACATCCCTGCACTGCTCATAAACAATGATAGCCTTATATTTACAAAGGATATAAATACTGTTTAAAATGAACAATTTTTAATTTTTCCTTTTTAACAAATTGTTGAATTTTCAGGTTGTTTTGGTTCAGTGGAACTGTTTTGTTTAGCTGTAAAATTTCATATTGAATTGTAATTACAGTAATCCCTCCTCGATCACAGGGGTTGCGTTCCAGAACCCCCCGCGATGAAAATCTGTGAAGTAGAAACCATATGTTTGTATAGTTATTTTTATATATTTTAAGCCCTAATAAACTCTCCCACACTGTTAACATTATTAGAGCCCTCTAGACATGAAATAACACCCTTTAGTCAAACGTTTAAACTGTGCTCCATGACAAGACAGAGATGACAGTTCTTTCTCACAATTAAAAGAATGCAAATATATCTTCTTCTCTTCAGGAGCAGAGAATTTCAGAGAGAGAGAGAGAGCACTCGCAAAGAAAAGCAAACAATTAAAAAATCAATACGTGTACTTTTAAGTTTGCCGAAGCACCACAATAAAGTGGCATTTTTTAGAGGAGCATCAGTATCTTCTAAGCAAACAGCCCCTCTGCTCACACCCCCTCCGTCAGCCGCAGAGAACGTCAGAGAGAGAGAGCGCGAGATTAAAGCAAACAATCAAAAAATCAATACGTGTGCTTTTGGAAGCACCGCGATAAAGCGTCATTTCTTAGAGGTGCATCCGTATCCATTAGGCAAACAGCTTCTGTGCAAACAGCACCTCTGCTCACACCCCCTCCGTCAGGCGCGAGAATGTCAGAGAGGGTGAGATAGAGGCAGAGACGAGCAAACAATCAAGCACTGCACGGGAAGCATATATTAGAGCATTGAGGAGTTTTAGTTAATATGTAATACATACTCTGATTGGGTAGCTTCTAAGCCATCCGCCAATAGCGTCCTTTGTATGAAATCAACTGGGCAAACAAACTGAGGAAGCATGTACCATAAATTAAAAGACCCATTGTCCGCAGAAATCTGTGAACCAACGAAAAATCCGTGATGTATATTTAGATATGTTTACATTTAAAATCCGCGATAGAGTGAAGCCGCGAAAGTCGAAGCGCGATATAGCGAGGGATTACTGTAAACAGTTTGAAGCAGTAACATGTGAAAATAGTTTTGTGGCCAATTTTTTTTTCAGTGCACTTTGTCACCATCACAACCTTTTAAATCTAACAGTGAATAATTATATATCGCAGTAATTCACAATAACACAATTTTTTTAATAAAAATTAAACCTAACAGAGAGAGAGTGTGAATGTCGGGAAGAGACAAAGGTGAGTTAAAGTCTATGTCTAATGTCTAAAAAGTGATTGCAGTAGGAAACAAAATATTTGTTTCAGGAGCGATTCTTGTTTTAGTGACTGGTATCATTTTCGTGGTGGTAATAACTAAGAGAAATGCTTACCTGGGTGAGTATTGTCTTCAAATTTTGTAACCTTTGATATATTTTTGTTCTCTTTTAAGTTCAGTTTCAGGGACTACAGTCCCTTCTGCTGTCTGAATGACATGCTATATTTTGTGTTTTAAATGAGCAGGTATATTGGCATAACAGATGGTCGTGCTGAAACAGAGGATGCTTTCAATAACCGTAAAAGTGAACCTGTAGAAACTGGGACAGGTTTCACTTTTTGAGCTGATGGAGGAAATAAAAACATAGTCATTAATCTTTTTGATTAGAAAAGTATTCTTTTCTTCCCATTTCAGGACATGATTAATGGGTGTTAATTCCACCCTGTTTCGGAGGAGGAGGAGGTTGAGAGCATACTCTGATAGCGAGTTGCTGCACTCACCACTTGTGCAGCCGTTGAGAGTGACACTATTTCTAACCAGGGGTTTAGGAGGTGTACGTCTTATAATAATTTTTTTTAATTTACCAATGAAGGCCCCAAGTACTAAATATTTAAATTTTTTAACTTTACATTTACATTACGTCTTGTAAGAATTAAAAAATTGGTATTCTACAATTGGACAAACTGTGCCACCACAGCCACTCTGGCAATATTTTTTGAAGGCTATGTTAGTGCACTGTGGACATCAAATTAACCACATCAAAACAGATTTTTTTTTTCAATTTTGCTAAATTTTGTCAATTTACATGTATACATAAATTTTTTGAACCGGCTTGTTTCAGTGTAGGGTTGCAAGATGTCACTCTGAGAGCGTTACCCTAAATGCAACTACAAAAGGGCTTGGCATAAGTCTACCATTTTCACATTTACCTTTTCTGATTTCTCCAATCTGGAATTAAAAAAAAATAAATAAATAAATTGTCAGATGGAAAAGTCAACTTGGACCACCTAGCAAATTTTGCTCACATTGATCCTCAATCAGAACAGGCTCAAGACAGTCTATCTTTGCAAAAGGAAAAAGGCAGTCACTCGTCACTGAACAGTGATGAGCAGGATTCAAGCTTTTATTAACTGTTCTAAATCTGAAAAATTAAGAAGCAATTTATGTGATTCAGATTACATGTTGATTCTCATGGGAGCCGGCTGCAGGTGGTTGCAAAGGCTTTGAATGATATATCAGACAAGATGACACGTTTGAAGCCCATGTGTAAAAACATTTGATGTAAAATCTTAGATTAGGGTTGGGGAAACTGTGACTTATACTTTAGGTGGAGATTTCAATTATGTTTTAAATCCCACTCTTAATCAGTCTATATTGAAGTCTGATCTGACTTTAAAATCTGCTGAAGTGAATCTTTTTTATTTACATATAAAATGTATTACCCTTGGCATTTTTAAATATCCTTTTATCATAGAGTACTTATTCTTTCCTTCTCTACGCCACTAATATGCTCACATTGATAACTTTCTTATAGACAATAAGCTACTCTCTACAAAGTCTTACACATATAACGGTATTATAATTTCATGCCATGCTCCAGCTATTTTATCTCAGAGCTCTTGGTGGTTCATCTTTCTGTTAGTGTCTGATCTTGATTTTCTCGAGTTCTTTATATTATATTATGATTTCTATCACCATGAAAAGACTGGGGTGCATATTATGTGGGGAAAACCCAACAAGCTCAAGCCGCATGAGGCCACATAAGGCAGTGTGTTTCCTCATCTGATGCCATTATTTTTCTCTTGCTGCCCTCGCCACCATTTAGGGTGCAATCAAGTATAAACCAGACTTAACACAAACACACCCACTGGTGAGCAATACAACAAAATTGAGCAGCAAGTCTATAAAGCAAGCAAAAGAAACAATAGTGTTAGCTATAAATGTCGAAATAAACAAAAATGCATTGCATATCAGAGTTATGATTGTGGCCACTCCTTTTGTAGGTCTTTACATTAAATCTTTATGCCTACAGAAAAAATTTTGCCTGCTCTCAAGCAAGGATGCTGCGTAATTGCTATACGAATTTTCATTTCACAATGTATGAACATCGAAATGACAAAAACGTCACTCTGCAACCACAAATTTGATCCAGATCAATCACTGTAGATTATATGGAAATGAATATGCTGAAGTTTTCACTCCACCTTGTAGATTTTTTTTGTTAATACAGATATTCATATCTGTGTCTCTCTTCAGAAAGCTCTATGAACATATTTTTTCCACTGACTTGCATGGAGGAAGTATTCTATATGTTCTAATGAGTTTTGACTTTGTTTTTTAAAAGGAACCTGTCTCGACTGAGATATTAGAGTAGTAATTGCTGCATAAGAAGGAAGTTTAAGATATGTCACTCTTTCTTGCATCACTCTTTAGTAAGTTATTGACTTGGAGAAGTCTGGCAGTAACTGTTAAAGTTATACTTATTCCAGGTCATTGATGCTACAAAAACTCTTTTGTTTATTCTTTCCAGCATTTCACAAGCATTACCATTCAATTAAATGGTACAAGTTTTTACATAAAACTGCCTCTGATAGTTTTCAAAACTGCTTCCTCCTAAAAAGCTTAGATAAGAAAAATGTTATAAAAAATAATGGCAAATAACTTTATAAACATTTTATTAGCATTCTAGTATAGCACTAAAACACTACATAAACTTTTAGTTGTGAATGGGCCCTAAGGACGCCCAAAGTAGAGTGTGGGGTGTTATTTTATTTTTAATTTGTCTCTGGTATTTCAGAATGTACTTACTTATCTACTCTTCTATGGTTTTAAATAGTGTGGAATTAAATTTCTGTTATTGTGCTTTTGAAAAATGTAAAGGGGTTATAACTTTTTTACATCTTGACACAACACTTTGTTGGTTTGGCAAGCACTGCCATTTTGTTCATGTTTTATGTAACATTACTACCCTAGGATATTTGTGATGTGTACTGTCACTGTTGCAAAAGAGTATAAAATTCAGTGCAGCACACTTCCTGATTGATCAGTATTCTGGATATGTTCAAAACTCGGTATGTTCTTTTAGCAGTGATTTTAGTAGTATTACAGAAACTTTAAACAACAAGTAAACAGTACAGCGATGTCAGGAAGAGGGTAAGAGCAACGTTGACAGGAGAAGTTGAAACAGCGTCAGGAGAGGGCACCAGCAACGTGCGACTGTTTTCATCTGATTGCCAGCTAAAGCATTCCATGAGTATTGATTGCTAAATCAATGCCACCCGGGGACATTCATCTTAGACATCTTTAACTTTTCATAAGCCTTTTTCTAAAGACTAAAGATGTCCAGATTTTGCTTTCCATGTTTTCTTTTATACTTTTCTCTACTGGTATTATTGACCTTTAATAAATACAAAGTTGCTTTTAACTTTGTCTTAATGTCTAGAGTGATGAAGGTAATAAGGTAAATATTTTGAGCACCTGGCACAGTGAGGAAGTGCCATATGATCTATACTATGAGGTTTGTTGGCTGAGGAAACAAATCTCTGTCCAATAATGAACAGTGTGTTAAACTAAAACATTCATTGGATGATAAATGGTCTGTAGGCAGGGAAGTTGAGCCTTTGTATGTTTAAGTATATTCTTGTAGACCAAAAGTAATATTAAGGCCTGAGATCAATCTAAGGCATTGTACATTGTTCATGCCTATGCTAAATAATTCTTTTAGAGTACTAGGGAAAGTGGACTGTGCATGTATTATTCATATGGTACTTGTGTGGATTAAAGTGCTAAGGAATAATATGCATGTGTATGTCTTTCATATTCCCTCAACTTACAACAATATGTTGATGTCCCCACACACTCTAGGGGTCATACACTTGGTTATTTCAAACTCTGCTTTAATTAGTAATTTACAGGTTTATGATCTTGATATTTCAGACCACAAAGTAGTGTCAATGGAGCTACCCTTTTTCTCCCCTCGTACCAAACAAAAACGGCAGATTCATTTTAGAAATTTGAAGAATATCAATGTGGATACCTTAGCCCTGGATCTTAAACTTCTTTCTACTGATCTTACTAGTTCCAGCTCTGTTGCTGACCTCGTGAATCTCTACAACCAGTCTCTGAGCAGTCTCCTTGACTTTCACGCTCCTTTAACGTCTAGGTCCGTCTCATTTTCGTGCTCAGCACCTTGGTTCACCTGCGAGCTGTGAAAAATGAAGGCGGCTGGGCGTGTCCTTGAGCAGCGGCTCAAGGCTTCTGGGTTGACTGTTCACAAACAGGCCTATAAGGAACATAGGAGGGCGTATGCAGAAGCTTTGAAGGTTGCACCGTCCAGGTTCTATTCTATCATCATTACAAATAGCTCCAGGGATCCAAAAAAGTTTTTCTACTATAAATCATCATCTTAAACCTCCTTCATGTGCTAATTCCGAGGCCACTGATGAGAGGTGTAATTTGCATATTAATTTTTTCAGACAAAAGGTTTATAACATCCGCTTAAACCTCTCTACCATGGATATTCTGTTACCCCCAACTGTCGACCCGCTGCCTGAGACTGTCCAGCCTCTTTGCTCCTTCTCTGTTGCCACACGGGAAGAGGTGGAGGACGTCATCAGGAAAATGAAACCGTCTACCAGTTCCCTGGACCCTTTTCCCTCAGCCTTGCTGAAGGCCAACATTTCTGCTATTTCTACACTTATCACCAGGATTATAAACCAATCCCTTTAGGCTGGCCATATTCCTTCAGCACTAAAAACTGCTGTCATCACAACTCTACTGAAAAAACCCACCCTGGATCCTGAAGTTCTGTCTAACTATAGACTCATCTCTAATCTTCCATTTCTTTCTAAAGTTCTGGAAAAAATAGTTGCAGTACAACTTCATGATCATCTCAAACTGAATAACCTGTTTTCGCCCTGGCCATAGCACCGAAACAGCCCTGGTCAGGGTCACTAATGACCTTCTGATGTCAGCAGATACTGATTCTCCTTCTTTACTCATTCTCCTTGGCCTGGCAGCTGCTTTTGATACAATTGATCATAATATTCTTCTTCATCATCTGCAATACACCATTGGACTCTCAGGAACTGTTCAAAATTGATTTACATTTTATTTGACTGGTAGAACTGAGTATGTCGCACTTGGCAGCGCAAAATCTCACACCCATAATGTCACCTGTGGTATTCCACAGGGCTCTGTGTTGGGCCCCATCCTTTTCATCATTTACATGCTCCCCCTTGGATGTGTCATTAGCAGACATGGTCTATCTTTTCATTGTTATGCCAATGACACTCCGCTTTATCTTAGGACTACTCCCACCTCCTCTACTGCTCCTCTGCCAACATCTACACTGACTATTTGTTTGGAGGAAATAGAGGCATGGATGAGGCTCAACTTCCTTCAGCTAAACAGATCTAAAACAGAAGCCATTTTAGTTGGCACACCACACCAGCTTTGTTCTTCTACCATCACCAGTATCACTTTTTCTGATAAAAAGATTCCTCTTTCTACATTTGTAACAAATTTGGATGTTAAAATGGACTCTCAACTCACTTTTGACACCTATATTAAACATTTCTGTAAGTCATCTTTTCACCATCTCAGGAACATTGCTAAACTCTGTCCAACACTTACCCTGGCAGATGCAGAGAGGCTTGTCCATGCCTTTGTCTCGTCCAGGCTGGATTACTGTAATGCGCTCCTCATTGGGATTCCTGGCAAGAGTATCCAGAGACTCCAGTACATTCAGAACAGCGCTGCCAGGATCCTGATGAGGGTCTGAAAGCATAGCCACATCACTTCTATCTTGAAAACCCTTCACTGGCTCCCTGTACCACTTAGAATTGAGTACAAGGTTTCCCTCCTTACCCAATAGTGCATTTATGGATCTTCTCCCCTGTATTTACAGGAACTCCTTATCCCTCATACTTCCTCACGCACCCTCCGCCCTGTGCATACCAACACTCTTCAAGTTCCCAGAACTAAGCTTAGCAGTATTGATTTCGATGTTAATTAATGTTATTTTGTTTTATAATTGTGTCTTTCATTTTTCTATTCTTTAATATGTAAAGCACTTTGAGCTACTGTTTGTATGAAAATGTGCTATATAAATAAATGTTGTTGTTGGTGATAGGGCCTTTTCTTCGGTGGTGCAGAGGCTGTGGAATTCCCTCCCTGACTACAGTTGACCAATGCCTTAAAACGAAATCTAAAAACATATCTTTGTAGAAAGGCATTTTGTTAAATTATTTCCATAGATTTCTTGTTTGTTAATTTATTCTTATTTGTAGCACTTTGAGATTGTTAAATATAAAGCGAGATATAAATAAAATGTATTGTTATTATATGGTACTTTACTGGTTGAGGTCTGTGTGTTTGCGTATATCTTAAGGTGCAACAATAGACCAACCCGGTAACAAACCTAATGCTTACACTTATCCCTGAAGAAATTAGGTAAAGGTTAAGTAGAGGGAAGTATCATGATAATATAAGTTAACATTTTTTTTCTGTTAATCTGAATTGTATTTAATGTAGTAATAATTTCATAGTACAATGAAATTCATACTTAGTGCTCCCACAGACAAGTGAGAGTAGTATATAACTAATACCAGACACCAAATATGAACACAAATCATGAAAACGGCAAGCCGTATCAAATTAATTATATGAGATGCACTTGTCAGTTTGAGTAGCCTTATGATATGTGGCGTTTATTTTATTTTTATTTTTTTTTTTTTTAAGAAAAAATGGTCATTGAAGCTAGTACACAAGAAAAAAGGGACTAGTCATTGTTTATAGCTTCTGTTTTTTTAAATAGTGCTATTTTTAAGTGGATTTCTTTTAACCAAATTACAGGTATGGTTATTGTGACGACGCCAAACTGCTTGGTGAGGCTGCTTCAGTTTCAATGTCACCGCCTTGTTGGATATTGCCATCTCATTTTGGATGAAGTTGATGAATTATTTTCTCAAGCTTTTGAGCAGGTAAAAGGCTTTAACAACAAACAATTAACATTTTTCCTGAGAGTGCAATTTTAGCTAATAAAATAATATAAGGGCTGGTTTATTAGTTAAAAATAATAACACTGAAATGCTAATTTTGTCTCTAAACAAACTATGAAGTAGTATCATTTATGCGTATTTCTCTTTTCTCTTTATTAGGGAAGTGAACATTCAAATGAATACTAAAATGTAATACCTGAATAGTCATAAACTTTTTTAAATGTAAACTACTTAAAGTTTTATTTCTAAGCTTTTTGGTAATTGTACAGTGATCGTTATTTTTAAGGATGTTACTTTTCTGCTTCTAAAGAGCATTTGCTCACAAATTATCTTTCCCAGTTTACCAGCATATCTTCAGTTTTTATCTTATAAATCTTTACATTTTGCACTAAGAACGTTGATCAACAATAGCATCTGTAAACTCCTGCTTGCAAAATATTTTGTTATGGTTGGCTCATACTGCTTACTTTAACCACTGTTTTGTTTATGTATAATAATGTGCTTTTTAATTGCAAAATCAGTATAGTGGCTATTGCACAGTATTGTAACCACAAGAATGTTTGTTCGATCCTTATATCAGACTGTGTGATGTACTTCCTATACTTCAATTGTAAAAAATGTGTGTAATCAATTTGTTTTTTAGTCAAATATAATAATGATGATAATAATAATAATGGGACTACTAATAATGCTTCTAGTAGTAGTAATAATTTATAATGATTATTTCATTTTCTTCAATATTTTATTAATAATTTTATTAATTTTATTAAAATAAATGCACACACAGGCTAATGAAAGCAATAAAAATGATTAGCTGTTTAACTTGTTAGCAGTTTACTTAAAATTCTTAGTGAAATAAAATTTAAAAATATTGTATCAAAAACAATGCACATTCTATTACTAGTATTGTAGTTAGAAAAAAAGTCTTAAAACCCACTTTTCACTGGTAGAAAATAAAGGCCCCATTCACAAAAAAATGTACTGTACCATGCAAAAGGTTTTTGTGGAAAACAGATACACACACACACATAGTATGCAGTAGCTGGAAGCATTGAGGGTGATGAGGGACACTTTAAAGATAAGTGTGAAAAATATCAGAAGTAGGAGAACTCAAAAATGTCAAAAACACAACCAAGATGGTGCTATATTAAAGAGATTGTGTTTCAATGTTAAGAAATAATGATTGCAGAATGAGAGTGTTGAGATTTTGTTTGCTACGCATCTTAAGTTTAAAACAACAAGTAGTGGTATGCACTGTGTATCACTCAACTAGGGAAGGCTCAAACCCGTGACCTTTTGGATAGGAGTTAGCGGCTCTTGCCGCTGTACTACCAAAGCAGTCGTGACAACGAAGTACACTAACCTGATTTCTTTTTCTCTGGTTATAGTCTTGAATAAAAGCGCATTTGTTTTGTTATACTTGTACTGTAGCTGCGTTTTCCCAAAATTACCAAAGTTCAGCAGCTTCAACTCAAAAATGGGATTCAACAAAGCCTGATTCGCAGAAATGATTCCACAGACAAAATATCTTCGTTTTTAAAAGTTAAGTTTCAAAGTAAAACAGGTCACACAAAAAAGAAAATTAAAATAGCAAAAAAAAAAAGAAAAAAATAATGTTAAGTAAAGTTCAGTTCTAAGCTTAATCTTGTTACCTTTCAAATCGTTACCATTTCATAACATTTCTGGACCATTTCTAAATGGTCAGAAAACTGTATGCTTATCCCATTTCTAAGCTTAAAATGAGTCTTTCAAGTCCCTCTTTACTGGGACCTGTTCTAAACAAACTGAGCTTATTATCACACTGTTACTCAATTATAGTAAGAAGGTTCTATCTCTTGTTAACTTATAGGGGGAAAAGACTATACCATAAGCTATGACTATGAAAGACATTTATATTCTATTCAAATTAAGCAAACATCAATATGAGTTTAACTCAAAACTTTAACTTTCTAAGATTGGCTCTTACATGTACCTTTTGTGAAAGTGCTTATTTGATTTTTGGAATTCATTCTTCACACATTGTACACTTCATCTCTACATTTTGTCGTTCGTACTAAAAGAGGTTTCTTTCAGGTATGTGTTCAACATTTCTTGAATTACCTGTCATCCTACACTTAAATAGATCTTTGTAGATACGGAACACACATGAAATGCATGTGTTCCAAATAATGACATATTTTTTAGCCTATGCAGCTCTAGGTACCTGACTCCCTGATAAACAAGGCTTGAGCTGGGAGAGGTTTTTGCAGTTTGTCCGACAGTGGGAGGATGGGATAGCAGGCTGCTTGCGGTTTGTGCTTATTGACACAACCACAAGACAAAATACGCTGATGGAGAGTGCGAGAGGATTTAAGGTGGACTGGGTTTACGTGTTTTTTCATAGGCTTTGGTAATTCTAGTGTTAAGCCTGACTGTTCCAAAATGGTCTTCCAGTGCATCAGTCAGGGAGAGAGCATGCATCCCATTTTGACTCCAACCATTTTCCAAAATCAATCTCCCAAGCTAACATTGTAGAGGACTGCACTAGCAGCTCTGTTATGAAGTTGTTCAATAACTTCACTAAATTAATGGTGATATTCTATCTCCTCATGGTTGCCAATAAAGCTGTATGCCTTATCGAGTCAAAAGCCTTATTGATATCTGTAAAGACATGGTATAGATTTTGTTGGTGCTGCAAGTATTTTCTTTTTTGTAGAGGATGCAAAGATTGAAAATGTGTTTTGTTATATTTCTTTTGGTTTGAAAGTTGGCTTAATGTAATATAAAAAATCTTCTCTTCTTAATGCTTTAGTCTATTGATTAGAATCTTCACCTTTTTTAGGCCGACTAATGAGAGGATTATAATTGGGTGATAATGAGGGACTGTGTCCGTGTTGTAGGCCACTCTCCCGGTCTTCCATGTCTTGTTGCACATTGTTGTCAGAATGTTAATCATTTCTTCTCCCCACACTTGTTTTAACTCTGTTGGTATTTTGTCAATTTCAGGTGATTTCCCTTTTTGAAAAGATTTCACTTCTGCTTCTACCTCTTCTTGAAGGATTGAATAGTCATAACAATCGTAGTACGGTGACCTAAGGACAGTGAGACACTGCTGATTTTTGTTTATTTTATTAATAGTGGTCGGCAAATTTACCAAATCATTTTTTGAGCTACTTCAAATGGGGCTACAGTAATCCCTCCTCGATCGCAGGGGTTGCGTTCCAGAACCCCCCGCGATAGATGAAAATCAAATCCGCAAAGTAGAAACCATATGTTTGTATGGTTATTTTTATATATTTTAAGCCCTTATAAACTCTCCCACACTGCTAACATTATTAGAGCCCTCTAGACATGAAATAACACCCTTTAGTCAAAAGTTTAAACTGTGCTTCATGACAAGACAGAGATGACAGTTCTTTCTCACATTTAAAATAATGCAAACATATCTTCCTCTTCAAAGAATGCATGTCAGAGAGAGAGAGCGAGAGAAAAGCAAACAATCAAAAAATCAATACGTGCTTTTCGGCTTTTAAGTATGCCGAAGCACTGCAATAAAGCAACATTTTTTAGAGGACCATCCGTATCCTCTAGGCAAACAGCCCCTATGCTCACACCCCCTCCGTCAGGCGCAGAGAATGTCAGAGAGTGAGAGAGACAGAGAAAAGCAAACAATCAAGCACTGCGTGGGAAGCATATCGTATATCATTGAGGAGTTTTAGTTAATACGTAATACATGGTCTGATTGGGTAGCTTCTAAGCCATCTGCCAATAGCGTCCCTTGTATGAAATCAACTGGGTATGAGGAAGCATGTACCATAAATTAAGACCCAATGTCCGCAGAAATCCGCGAACCAGCGAAAAATCCGTGATATATATAAATATGCTTACATTTAAAACCCGCGATGGAGTGAAGCCGCGAAAGTCGAAGCGCGATATAGCGAGGGATCACTGTATTTTGAAAAGTAAAACAAAATGTCCTTACTGGAGAATCCTGAATGCAATCTGATAGTAGTGAGGAGTGGATCCAGAAATGTCTGAAACACCTTAATGCTGTTAAAACGTTAGGGCAGTCTAAATGAGAGCAGGTCATTCAGTCCAACAAAGGTCACCAGGCCTTGCCACTTAATTCTTCCAAAATATCATCATGTCTGGCTTTGAAGGTCCCTATTATAAGGTCATGCTGTTCCATGCATCTATGGTTCTTTGTGTGAAAGAAAAACAAAACAGAACTTTCCTATATTTGTGCAAAATTTACGGTTTAGTTTCCAACTGTATCCCCATATTGATGAACTCATAAGGGGTGTTTGACATTATTGTACCTAAAATAGGCTTAACCATACCCAATTCTGGTAACGTTCCTCCCACCATCATTCTCTGCTTTCTATGTTTTAGCCAATTCTGCCCCATCAACACTGTACACCCTGATCTCACACCTCTTTTAGTTTGATGCCCAACCATTTAAGTGACACCTTATTAAATGCTTTCTGAAGGTCAAGATAACTGCTCCCATAAGCAACATTCTGATTGTATATTTGTGTTGCTTCCTCCTAGAATTCCAGCATATTGGTAAAATACAACCTCAGCATTCTGAACCCATGCTGACTGTTCAGTAAAAATTCTTGTTCTTGCCATGTGTTGTTGAATTTTATCTTTAATAGTTCCTTCCATTACTTGTGATGCATGTTAAGGTTACTGGCCTATAGTTACTTGAATCTACCTGATCACCCTTTTTTATATAACTGTATATCTGTCAATTTCCAATCCTTCATAATTTTCCCAGTGTGCAGTTACTTTCTTGAAATATGTGGCAAAGCTTTTATGTACTCATTAACTTCCTTATGCACTTGAGGATAAATATTATCTGGTGCTGGCGATTTGATTTCAGAAAACTTTGGGGTATCTGCTATTTCACTGTCTGTATATTGTTTTCCCCCTTTACTGTTCCTGATAAACTTCACCTCTTTCTTTGACTGTTATTTTTTTTACTACTAAAATACTGAAAATCTCTTTTGGTCATCTTTCACATTATCTGTTATATTCTTTTGTAGCTGCCTTTTAACTTTCCTAATATCCTTTTTAATGGTTGCCCAGATGATTTGCATGGGAGTTAATAGTCTTACACAACTGTGTTTTCATTTGAAGATTTTTTTTTTTTTTTTATCTGCTTACTTACCCACTACAGAGTTTTGTTTAATTTCTTAATTCTCATTTTTGGGATGTACGTGACCTTCATTATGTTTAAAATGTGTTTAAGCTTGTTCTACTACTACTCGATCTCTACACCTTAAACCTTGTTCAACTTGTTCAATATTTGCTCTGCAATAGTTAAACCTAACAATTTCAATGTTTGTATCATGTGATCTTTCACACTGAGAATTGTATAATATAATGGTCACTTAACTCTAGTGGTTCAATCTTTTATACCCTCTTGGTTTATTGCAAATGGCTTTCATCTTCCCCAGATAAACATTTTTTCTCCTCCTTTCTTTACAAGTCACATCACATACAACATACATGAAAGTTTCAAGTGGATTTATTCATTCTAAGTGGAGGAAGTCTGGTCCCTTGTGAAGCATTGAACGCTACAAAGCTATGATAAATTATGGAAAAATGGGGTTGGAGTCTTGCGTGATATTACGAATGCCTGCAGCAGTGACAAGTTTTAGATTTGTATTTTTCTTCTTCAAATGTGGTAAAACATGAATGATAACTGATTTTTTCATTTAATATTTTATACTTGTAGGCTGAAGACACAGCAATTAACATTGATGAAAAAAAGTGTTAGTAATGTGGATAACAGCTGTGGGGGAAGATTTGTCAAGGTAAAAAGGATATGCAAATGTAGTCAAGTGCAAGCTGGAGGAGAGAGAGAGAGAGAGAGCAATTTTCACCTGGGGCCTCATGCATAATGCCTTGCATAGAATTCGCACTATAATATGACGTAAGCACAAAAGCGGAAATGTGCTTGCGCTCAAAAAAATCCAGATGCATAAATCTATGCGAACGCCAGCTTCCACCTTCTTTTGCTACATAAATCCTGGTCAGTGTGAAAATTAACGCATATGCACACGCCTGCTGCCTCACCCCAACTTCTCCCAGAATTACGTCTCCTTGAATATGCAAATCAATATAAATAGCCCTTAAGCTCAGTGTTCTGTGAAAAGGCAATGGCAAAAGCATGAAGGAAAATAGAATTTCAGCGAATACCAAGTGGAGGCAACAAAAAAAGTACTATTTTTTGGTTTGAACAGTGGTATAAACAACAAAACGAAGTTGATCGAGTGACATAGTGTGTCGGAGAAACTCGAAAGATGAAGTTCACAAAGTCACACAGCGAGTCATAGCCCACCGTCTCAGTATCATATGAAAGCTTATTAGGGTACAGAGAAAATGGAAAAAAAAGGGACACAGGTGGGGGTGAAAAAAGCACAAAATGTCAACTTTAATCTCGAAACTTACACTTTAATCACATAGTTTATTTTGTCATTACAGTAGAACATCATAAACTTCATCTTAAAATTGTTTAATTTACTCCATCCATCTATCCACCCATTATCTTATGCTTATCCAAGGTCGGGTTGCGGCGGCACCAGCTTGTGCAGAGAGGCCCAGACTTCCCTCTCCCCGGCCACTTTTTCTAGCTCTTCCGGGAGAATCCCAAGGCGTTCCCAGGCCAGCCGGGAGACACAGTCCCTCCAGCGTTTCCTGGGTCTTCCCCGGGGCCTCCTTCCAGTTGGACATGCCTGGAACACCTCATCAGGGAGGCATTCAGGAGTTATCCTGATCAGACGCCTGAGCCACCTCATCTGACTCCCCTCGATGTGGAGGAGCAGCGGCTCTACTCTGAGCCCCTCCCGGATGACTGAGCTTCTCACCCTATCTTTATGGGAAAGCCCTGACACCCTGCGGAAGAAACTCATTTCAGCCGCTTGTATTCGCGATCTTGTTCTTTCAGTCACTACCCATAGCTCATGACCATAGGTGCAGGTAGGAATGCAGATAGAATGGTAAATTGAGAGCTTTGCCATACGGCTCAGCTCCTTTTTCACCACGACAGACCGATGCAGAGCCCGCATCACTGTGGACGCCGCACCAATCCACCCTTCAATCTCACGCTGCATTCTTCCCTCACTCGTGAACTAGACCCTGAGATACTTGAACTCCTCCACTTGGGGCTGATCTCTCCCCCAACCCTGAGAGGGCAGTCCACCCTTTTCCGGCTGAGGACCATGAACTCGGATTTGGAGGTGTTGATTCCCATCCCGGCCGCTTCACACTCAGCTGCGAACCAATTCAGAGAGAGCTGAATATCACAGCCTGATGAAGCAAACGGGACAACATCATCTGCAAAAAGCAGTGACCCAATCCTGAGTCCACCAAACCGGACCCCCTCAACACCCTGGCTGTGCCTAGAAATTCTTTACATAAAAGTTATGAGCAGAATCGGTGACAAAGGGCATCCCTGGCAGAGTCCAACTCTCACTGGAAACGGGCTCGACTTACTGCCGGCAATGCGGACCAAGCTCTGACACCGGTTTACAGGGACCGAACAGCCCTTATCAGGGGGTCCGGTACCCCATACTCCCAGAGCACCCCCCAAAGGATCCCCGAGGGACACGGTCGAACGCCTTTTCCAAGTCCACAAAACACATGTAGACTGGTTGGACAAACTCCCATGCACCCTTCAGGATTCTGCTAAGGGTGTAGAGCTGATCCACTGTTCCGCGACCAGTATGAAAACCACACTGTTCCTCCTAAATCCGAGGTTTCACTATCCGATGGACCCTCCTCTCCAGAACCCCCGAATAGACTTTTCCAGGGAAGCTGAGGAGTGTGATCTCTCTGTAGTTGGAACACACTCTCCAGTCCCCCTTTTCAAAGAGGGGGACCACCACCCCAGTCTACCAATCCAGAGGCACTGTCCCAGATGTCCATGCAATATTGCAGAGATGTGTCAAGCAAGACAGTCCTACAACAGCCAGAGCCTTGAAGCCTTGCCACCAAGGAGTTTTTTGACCACCTCGGTGACTTCAGCCCCAGTGATGGGGGAGCCCACCTCGGGGTCCCCAGGCTCTGCTTCCTCATTGGAAGGTATGTTAGTGGGATTGAGGAGGTCTTTGAAGTACTCCCCCCACCGACCCACAACATCCCGAGTCGAGGTCAGCGCACCATCCCCACCATACACGGTGTTGACACTGCACTGGACCAGAATCTCCTCGAAGCCGTCCGAAAGTCGTTCTCCATGGCCTCCCCAAACTCTTCCCAATCCTGAGTTCTTGCCTCAGCAACCACCGAAGCCACATTCCGCTTGGCCTGTCGGTACCTATTAGCTGCCTATTAGCTGCCTCCAGAGTCCCACAGGACAAAAGGGTCTGGTAGGACTCCTTCTTCAGCTTGACGGCATCTCTCACCGCCGGTGTCCACCAGTGGGTTCGGGGATTGCCACCATGACAGGCACTGACCACCTTACGGCCACAGCTCCGGTCAGCCGCCTCAACCATAGAGGCACGGAATATGGCCCATTTGGACTCAATGTCCCCCACCTCCCTCGGGACGTGGTCGAAGTTCTGCCAGAGGTGGGGTTGAAGCTGTTTCTGACAGGGGACTCTGCCAGATGTTCCCAGCAGACCCTCACAACATGTTTGGGTCTACCAGGCCTAACCGGCATCCTCTCCCACCATCGAAGCCAACTCACCATCAGGTGGTGATCAGTTGACAGCTCCGCCCCTCTCTTCACCCGAGTGTCCAAGACATGTGGCTGCAAGTCCAAC
>NC_053162.1:112614052-112641343 GCF_016835505.1 Polypterus senegalus
CCACAGACTCCAACACAACAAACCTCTTCTACACCTCCCAAAAAGCACGTGGCGAGCATGCAGAGAGTTTACAACTGAGAGGCAGGCCACGTAGGATATTACAGTTGTAAAGGTACTATTTAAACGAGCATGTTAAAAGCTTGGAAGATTAATTGCTACCAAAACAATTTGCTTAAGGCATAATTTTCCCTGCAGCGTTTGCTGTCAGCGTTAATCTTGTTAAAATTACGTTTACGCCACAACTGCATTAACGGCAAATCTCGTTAACGAGTTAGCGGATCGCCCGTGCTTGGGGCTGGATGGCATCAACACGTTAGCGCCGTCCAGTCCCACGCACGGGGCGATCAGCTGTAACTCATTAACAAAGATTTGCCACACTACGATGTGCAAATTAACATTTTACTAGAATGTAGCCTAAAAAATATTATATTTAATATTATATATTTAATATATTTTTGTCGTAAGTCTTATTGCTGCTACAGTTTGAAGTACAATGTTTACATTTGGTTTTGACAGTTAATATTAGACTTGTATTTATTTTGTTTGAAGGGTTTTTTGGCCTTATATAGTTTTAGTTGTTAGTGCTTTGATCCTTTTATATTTAATATATGTTGTGAGAGTTATTGCTGCTACAGTTCACATTTTGTTTATGTCAGGCATTTTATATAGCAGTATTTTATATTGGGCCTTTAGTAATTTGTTTTTAAAAAACGTTTTATATTTGATACATTAACATTTTATGTTTATATTCTAAGTCAAACATTTGCTCAAATGTTCTAAATAAAAGAACAGAAATAATTACAAGTTGAGTACTTCTCATTTTTGATTTTTTTAATTTAAATGAAAAAAAAGGAGTGGTGATTACTGGAATGGCCATCTCAGTCCCCAGACCTGAATATAATTGAAAATCTGTGGTGTGAGTTAAAGAGAGCTGTCCATGCTCGGAAGCCATCAAACCTGAATGAACTAGAGATGTTTTGTAAAGAGGAATGGTCCAAAATACCTTCAACCACAATCCAGACTCTCATTGGAACCTACAGGAAGCGTTTAGAGGCTGTAATTTCTGCAAAAGGCGGATCTACGAAATATTGATTTCATTTCTTTTTTGTGGTGCCCAAATTTATGCACCTGCCTGATTTTGTTTGAACAATTATTGCATACTTTCTGTAAATCCAATAAACTTCATTTCACTTCTCAAATATCACTGTGTGTGTCTCCTATATGATATATATAAAATACCGGCAAGCGAGAAGTAGTGTGTTAAAGAATTAATGAAAAGAAAAGGAAACATTTTAAAATAACGTAACATGATTGTCAATGTAATTGTTTTGTCACTGTTGTGAGTGATGAGTGTTGTTGTCATATATATATATATATATATATATATATATATATATACACACACACATAAACATATATATATACATATCTATACATATACACATATATACATACATATACATACATATATACATACATATACACATACACACATATATAAACACATATATACACATACATACATATCTACATATATACACACACAGCTATTTCGTATCAGTTCAATACGCTGCTTGTTAAAATGGATAACTCCGCCTTACGTGCAAGTCTGCGTGGATATTATGAACTATCGTATTTGTTCAAGTTCTATTTAAATTTTAAATAGAAGGAATTTTTATTTAGTCGACAGAAATATCTTTGGTAGGAATGGTAAAACAGACAGGAATATTATTCCTGAATAAATCAACTCAAACCTTAAACAACTTATAATATTTTGCTCTCCATAAAAATATATCCTGTCTAAATTATACAAGTTAGAAATAAAGTAAACGTTAAAAGAACAAACATTCAAATTTCTTTACTCTTATGTAATTTTATATAAAAAATAAACTTAGATTTTAAATATCCCAAAAGATTTTGCTCTCCATAAAAATATATCCTGTCAAAATTATACAAATTCAAATATGAACATGCTGCATAACAAAACCTGGAAATATAAATAAAATGTGTTCCTTTCAGCAATAACAAATCAAATCATTCAGTTGTCTTTGCTCATATGTCTTTAGAGCTGGCCTGGCATCTTTTTGGCAACAATTCGTTTATGTTTGGTGTGAGGTTCTGTGTTGTGGAGATTCTCAGGATGGATTGCAGGTGCTCATCAGTGAGGCGACTCCTGTGTGCTGTTTTGTTAGTCTTTATCACTGAGAAGAGCTTCTCACACAGATATGTGCTACCAAACATGCACAAGGTTCGAGCCGCATGTAGACGGACTTTTTGTTCTTCAAAGTCACCAAAGCGCCGTGCAAACTCAGTGCGCTCAGTTTATCAGCAAAGTGCGATTTGGGAACACCGTAGTGACGACTTGGTTTAACATTACTTGGCAACAGGGAAAGTGGGGCAAGGTTGCACTGGTGCATTTGTGTCTCCCATAAAAGCAGCTTCACTTGAAATCACTTTGTGATTGTGCACGGTAAAACGTCCGCTGAAGTGTCAGATTCTTATTTAATTATTCTGCTTTCTGTATCTTCTGCATTGCATTCAGGTTACCCTGATGTTTTGTCTCATAGTGCCGTCTTAGATTAAATTCTGTAATTACAGCCACATTAGCTCCACAAATGAGACACACGGGTTCAGTAAACATATACTCAGCCTCCCATCGGTTTTTAAAGGCTCTATTTTCAGAATCAACTTTTCTCTCCAGCATCGTGTGAGCTAGCTTCGCAATAACTTGCAGCATCATAAGCTAGACTTGATTAACGGTAAGTGTTACGGCAAGGCAGCTGAAGCGCTGCATTATGGGATCTGTAGTTTATTGTGTTACCAGCGCTTCATATACCTGGGCCATTAATAACAATAATACAGTATATAAAATGATCTCGGGCGGATATAATTACGCCGGGCGGATGTGGCCCGTGGCCCTTGAGTTTGACAAATATGGACTAAATAGAACTTGAAAAGATATATTTTTTGAAATGTGATTGCGCAATTCAGATAGAGTTGATGTGCACTACAGCCTGCATCCTCCCCTCGCTCTTACTTTTTTACCGTTCATCTAATGAATACACTGAGTATGGCTTTACCAAAACAATCATTGATGGCGAATAAAGTATCCATTATTCGAGTATGTAGATCGGGATATATATATACATATATATATATACCGCGTATCGCAGCGGAGAAGTAGTGTGTTAAAAAGCTAGAAAAGAAAAGGGAACATTTTAAAAATAACGTAACATGACTGTCAATATACAGTATTTGTTTTGTGAGTGTTACTGAGTGTTGCTGTCATCAAGGATTTGATTATCATTATTTCTTTCAATCAGGTTCGTATTTGTAGGATGTGTTGTGTTCAAGTTACATTCCGTGTTTGTCAATCGTTGTAAAGATGACAGGTTTCTTTCATCGATTCGTTTCTTACTGCATCAATAAACAGCTCGTCTTCTTCTTTATCTGAGACCTGACACACTGCATGCACGGTTTTTTTACACTGTCTTCCTTTAGCGGGACATTGACTTTTTCCACCGTGTGCTTTGTTTCCGCAGTAGCTGGATTTATGAATATGCTTATCAGACGCTTCATATTTTTGCTGCCTTTTCAATTGTGTAATTCGGTTTTGTTCAGCTCTTTGGAACTGTTGCCTTTTATCTGTGCACTGCGTCAGTTCACGTGAGCCGCTTCGGTGTACATGCATCAAGGTTCCCAGCTGTGCTGGTGCCATCTCGTGCTATGTCCATGGCTGTATTTAATGTTACCTTAGTCCTGGCACTTAAAACTTTCTCTCGCAGTTTCACTGAGTTTGTGTCAAACACCACCCTGACCATCTCATCTTCCTCTCCATAAACACAGTCCTTCACCCGTGAATATTTAGTGGAGTTTGCTATTGGATTGCCGCTGACGGACGGCCTTATATGGGCAGGCACTAAATTACAAACGCCAGCGGCAGCCTGTCTATGAACTTAATTTAAAGTGTAGGTTTACATCGTGCTTTGTTTCCGAAGTAGCAGAACTCATGAACATGGTTGTATATGTCACTCGCTCACTTCTTATTGTTTCGCTGCCTTCTCAATTATATAATGCATGTTTTCTTCAGCGCTTTTTGGAGGTCTTCCTGGTTTTCTATGTACTGCGTGATTACGTGGGAGGCGTGATGATGTCACGAAACTCCGCCCCACGGCGTTCAAGCTCATCTCCATTACAGTAAATGGAGAAAAACAGCTTCCAGTTATGACCATTACGCGTAGAATTTCGATATAAAACCTGCCCAACTTTTGTAAGGAAGCTGTAAGGAATGAACCTGCCAAATTTCAGCCTTCCACCCACACGGGAAGTTGGAGAATTAGTGATGAGTCAGTGAGTGAGTCAGTGAGTGAGTGAGTGAGGGCTTTGCCTTTTATTAGTATAGATTTAACTGACATTTTTTATCGTAACAACCAACGATTTATACAGGAAAATAATGACTATTAACAAGGTTGCTCAAACTTTTGCATCCCACTGTATTTCAAGGGTCAGACATGTTTCTGAGAAACAGTAAAAGCTGGAGGTTATGATGTCTCTCTGTGAAGAAAACCTTCCTGAAATGTTGTTTGTCTAGTGTGTGTTCAAGAGCCTGAAAAATACTGGGCAAAGCAGGTCAGCAATCTTGGTATTTTGTTTTCAAGCAGACCCCTGTGACTCTGTAGTTAGGATATAGCGGGTTGGATAATTGATGGATGTTCTCCTACCCTTCATCCCCATTCTCTAGTTCTCTGGTTAAGCCATGTTGGTTGACAGTAACTGGTGATATGTTATGGAGTGAATATAACCAATCAGTTGCAAGTGGTGACATCTCAATTAATCACCTGGGAGGCTGCTCTAATTATCATAGCCCATGTATGTTGTTTCAGGGTGACAACCGAGCAAGGTTAGAGCCATGTTCAAGAACACACATTTACATGAGATTGTGATTTATGAAGGGTAAATTGCTTAATAATGTTTAATGATGTACTCATTTCATATTCAAATCCACACAAAGTTTTATAAATGAGAATCTCAGGAGAGTAAATCAAGCACAGTATCATTAGAGGCAATATCCAGAGAGAGCCATGTTAACAGCGTTAATATTAGCAAACAACATAAACAATATGTTTATAGCACATTTACATACAGATGATGTAGCTGAAAGTGCTTTACAGGATGAAGAGAAAAAAGACAAAATTAAAAACTAAAATTAGGTAAAATTAATTAACATGAAGCTATGAGAAAGCCATGCTAAAATGATGAGTGTTTAGCAGTTTTTTTTTAAATGCTCCACTGTATTAGCCTGGCGAATTTCTGTTGGGAAGCTATTCCAAATTTTAGGTGCATAACAGCAGAAGGCTGCCTCACCACTTTTAAGTTTAACTCATGGAATTAGCTCTTAGACACTTATTTGAAAATCTAAGGTTACAATTTGGAGTGTAAGGTGAAAGGCATTCTGAAATATAGGATGGAACGAGATTATTTAAGGTTTTGTAAAGCATAAGCAGTATTTTAAAATCAATTCTAAATGGCACAGGTTACCAATGTAGTGACATCAAAACTGGAGAAAGACGCTCAGATTTTCTTTTCCTAGTTGAGATTCTAGCAGCTGCATTCTGCACTAGTTGCAATCGGTTGATGTTTTTTTTTTGTGTAGTCCTGAGAGTATTGCGTTACAGTAATCTAGTTGACTGAAAACAATAGCGTGAACTAATTTTTTAGCATCTTGCAATATTATAAAAGGTCTAACTTTTGCTATATTTCTTACTTGAAAAAATGCTGTCCTAGTAATCTGATTAATATGTGATTTAAAATTTGGGACAGAATCAATAATTACCCCTAAATTCTTTACCTCCTTCTTGACTTTTATTCATATTTTTAATGGATCAAGTTTATTGCTGGTACCTTTATTATATCCATTTTTGCTAATCACTAAAATTTATTTTCTCCTTATTTAGTTTGAGAAAATTACTAATCATCCATTCAGAAACAGCTCTGGTAGCTTACGTTATGCCTTGAGATAATCTGACCTAATGGAAGCATGTAGGTCGAAAAGAGCAGTGGACCCAGGATAGACCCTTGTGGAACACCATATAGAATATCATCTGTCTTTGAAGTACTGTATAATTACAACTAGCAAAGAATTGTCTACCTAAAAATGAGAGCTGGTCTCGGTATGACAGGCTGGTGTAAGAAATGCAGGTGACATAAAGTTCAAACGACTGTAGACACGATTAGATGTCTAGCCACGGGAGGTGCCGCTATTGACTCCACAGTGGTACAACTTTGTTTGTAAACTCCCCTTTCCAATATCGAGGTAAGGATTAATCTCAAACACAATCTGAACTCTGAAAGTACTTTAATTCCTGTTGCTATGGTCTGTAAACAAATTAAATACATACACTAAGTTACAATGTTACGTACAAGTACACATTTTAAATACTCTGAACGTGTAAGATTAACAAACATTTGACCCTCTTTATATAAAATTATCTATGATAAACTTACTTTTCAGCAAGGACGCACAGCATTAATGGCTCAAGTGATAAGAGAAAAGGACAAACTATTCTCACAACGTGCAGCAAGTAAACAAAGGAACAAAAGACGAGCGAAGCCTGAACTTTCACCCGGAAATATGTAGGAAAATTTTTACAAGTGTTTCTAATATATTGCCATTAGAGGTCGCAATTCAACCTGACAATGGACTTTCTGACACTACCTGAATTTTCTACCAGTTTAAGACACTGCCAGAGAGGCCCACCCATTGACTAAGGCGATTTCTAAGAATATTGTGATCAATGGTATCAAATGCGGCACTCAGATCTTAGAGGATGAGAACAGATACACAGCCTCTGTCTGCATTTACCTGCAAGTCATTTACTAGAAACTCGACTGAAAACTTATCAAGAATAGCATGTGTATTGAGGTAATCATTTTGCTGCATGATAACTGCCTTTTCTGGGATTTTATTTAAGAAAAGCAGGTTAGAAATAGGTGTAACATTTTCAGAATCAGAGGAGTCGAGATTTTTTTTTTGAGTAGGGGTTTAAATACAGCAAAGACATGAACATACTCAAATACTAGGTCTCTAGCCTTAATTTAAATGCTGATGTCAGTGCAGTATCTCTAATTTTGGCAGTTTGATCATTCCATATTTTGAAAGCTCAGTCAAGCAAAATGACACTTTTTTTCTTGCCTAACAAAGGGGCCTGAGTTGCCTTGAAAGCTTGCATATTGTAATCTTTTTAGTTAGCCAATAAAAGGTGTAATTTTGCTTGATTTGTCTCTACATTCATCATGTCTAACATGGTACAACACCCTAGTACTACTTGAAAGCGTAATAAATTCATGCTAATGCCTTTTTTTCTCTTTGTACATTCCTCCTTTGGCTTTACAGCCAAACTGTCAGAGACAACAGTGAATCTGTAACCTAAAATTTCCAACTGCCAGAATTGAAAAGGTACTTAAAAGTATACCAGTACATTGATCAGAAGTGAAACTGAAAATGCCGATGTATTCACAATGTTGTGTTCTCTTTCAGTTTTGGTTATAAAGAATAACTAATTAGCTTTTATATAACATTTGTCACATGTAATTAAAGTAGGATTGTTTTGTGCATAACATTGTGGATAAAAAGTAATCTCACTTTAATTAAGGCAGTCTCAGAGCCCAGATAGGAATGCAGAAAAAATCTTAAATTAATCTGCAATGTAACAAAAAGACATGATCAAGGTTCAAGTGCTTAAACTAGGAAGTGCATTTGTTTGTTACATCTCTTATCAATACAAAATATCCTCCTCCTTCTAGTTCTTCCCAAAATTGCCTCATGACCATCACTTGACTGAAATTTGTCATCATTACTTCATACCCTGTGCAGGTGTCTGAAATTTATTCATTGATCAAGTACACAATTTATGTCAAAACCAGGATGTGGTATAATGGGCCTATGGCTCAGAAAAAAGTGGTCATTTTTAATAAATAAATAATTGGCTGGCTCATTCTCCATTTGTGTGCATGCTCGTGCAGCTGCAGCGGAGTTGGTGGAGTAATGGACCGCACATGAGGGCGGTCTGTCTCAATTGCTTCATTGGCTTCCTGTGGTGCACAATTGAGAAGCTGTGCCCACGGAGGCCTATAAGAACAAACTGGCATGAGAAACAAGAGGAGAACTGAATGGAGAGTAATGAAGAGAGACAGGAGCACCAGAGAGCCAGTGGTTAGAGAGAGAAGTAGGCGAAAAGGGAATGGAGCCCCAGGAAGTAGCACATGAGCAATGCTCAGCATGGAGCTCAAAGATCACTCCTGTTGAGCGACTTGGGGAGCAGTAGTGATCGGGCTCAGGAGTTTTCTCTCGTCGGGTGGAGCCATCAATTGGCAGCGGTGGGAGGATGGTGCATTTTCACCAGGTGGAGCTTAGAAAGGTGGTGGTGAGTGCTCAGTGGGTCTGGTGGCTCCCCTTGGAATGCAGTGGATTGGGGGTGGGTGACATTGGCCAAGGTTGAAACGTGTCTGTGCCTGTTGGTTGACGTCTCCCCATGGTGCGAGATCAAAGTAGGATAAGCCAAAGAGGCGTCAGTTTTAAAGTGAAGCCCCAGGGACTGAATTCTAAAGGAAACTCCTGCATTATTTTAATGGATTATTTATTTAGATTCATTTTAACCTCCACTGTTACAGACTTTTTATAGATTATTTTTTGATGAGGATTTTTTAAAACACTGCATTTATTGAGCCCTTGTTTTTGTTGGACTGTTTTAATAAAAGCACTAATCACCTTTATACTTTCCCCTTACTTTGTCTGTGTGTGTGTGTGTTCTCATCTGGTCATGACTGTTAATGGTATTGGGTTCAGGAGGCATGGAGCAGACCCACATATGAGATACAGGGCCTCCAGCCTACTAAAGGCTTGTTTATACTTGATGTGTCCGTGCTGGGTGTGAGGGCTGCAATGAGAAAATGAGGTCAGATTTGGAGACTTTTCTAACTGTAGCCTGAGTAACACAGTGGCTGTGTATCTGGAATGGTGAATTTCAAGGAGAAGCTGGTTAAACTGTGCCAGTATGATGAACGAAGGGCTGAGTAATGAACAATGGACAGCTAAAATTGAGTTAACCGTATTTTAAAAGACTCCAGGAGTGTTTTGTCACTTATTTCCCCACTGTGTCCTTTTGTCCTAGCCACTGGAAAGAACACTTATTTCACCAGCTTGAACCAGAACTGTAGAAATGTGTAAGCCTGCTGCTTACATGATGAATTATGAAATTATCCAAAAATTATTTTGAAAGTTGAAGAAAGTCTTCAATATCCCTTTCATGTCTACTATGCCCCTCTGTCCCATCCATTCAAGGTGACACTTATTTCTTGGGCTAGGCCATTGCCATGGAAATAAGTGTCCCCAGTCTTCTGCTTTCAAGATGAACATTAGATAGCTAATGATTGAAAAAGTCTATGATTTACTATAGCTGATATGGAAAACATACCAGCCCCCAATGCACACTTGAGCTGAGAGCAGTTGGTGTGGAATTAGGCTGTGTCAAACGCTGGTTCACTTTAAACAAGATTAAAAGAAGACCAAATTACACTGGATGCCTCAATGACATTCTGATGGTCTGTGACACAGACTAAGAGATTGAGGAAAATACACTGTTCTTAATGACTGTATGTAGTTTGAAAGTTACACTGACATTCAGTTACCCTCATCAACAACAACAACATTTATTTATATAGCACATTTTCATGCAAAAAGTAGCTCAAAGTGCTTTACATAATGAAGAAAATAAAAGACAGAATAAGAAATTAAAATAAGACAACATTAGTTAACATAGAAAAGGAGTAAGGTCCGATGGCCAGGGTGGACAGGAAAAACAAAAAAAAAACTCTAGACGGCTGGAGAAAAAAATAAAATCTGCAGGGGTTCCAGGCCAGTTCCCCTCTGGGCATTCTACCTAACATAAATGAAATAGTCCTCTTTGTAGTTGGGGTTCTCACGGAGTCACTTGATGTTGATGGTCATACAGACTTCTGGCTTTTAATCCATCCATCATTGTTGGAACATCACGCCACCACCAAAATTACACCGGAAAAGGAAACAGAAGAGAGAGTAGGGGTTAGTACAGATTTTAGCGCCACCATGAATAGTTATTATAATGAGTTGGATATACAGAGTATCAGGATTTTAATTACAGTGAAGTTATGAGAAGGCCATGTTAAAGTAATTTGTTTTTAGCAGTTTTTTTAAGTGCTCCACTGTATTAGTCTGGTGAATTCCTATTGGCAGGCTATTCCAGATTTTAGGTGCATAACAGCAGAAAGCCGCCTCACCACTTCTTTTAAGTTTTTTTCTTGGAATTCTAAGGAGACGCTCATTTAAGGATCTGAGGTTATGGTTTGGAATATAAGGTGTCGGACATTCCGATATATAAGATGGGACGAGGTTATTTAAGGCTTTATAAACCATAAGCAGAATTTTAAAGTCAATCCTGAATGACCCAGGTAACCAGTGTAGTGACATCAAAACTGGAGAGATGTGCTCAGATTTTCTTTTTCTAGTTTGGATTCTAGCAGCTGAATTCTGCACTAGTTGCAAACGATTTATGTTTTTTTTGGGTAGTCCTGAGAGGAATGCGTTACAGTAATCTAGTCGACTGAAAACAAACGTGTGAACTAATTTCTCAGCATCTTTCAATGATATAAGAGGTCTAACTTTTGCTGTCCTAGTGATCTGATTAATATGCGATTTAAAATTTAGATTACAGTCAACAGTTACCCCTAAGCTTTTTACCTTCGTCTTGACTTTTAATCCTAATGTATCCAGTTTATTTCTAATAGCCTCATTGTATCCATTATTGCCAATCACTAAGATTTCAGTTTTCTCTTTATTTAACTTGAGAAAGTTACTATTGATCCATTCTGAGATACAAGTCATACATTGTGTTAGTGAATCAAGAGAATCGGGGTCATCAGGTGCTATTGATAAATACAGCTGTGTGTCATAAACAGGCCGGGACGCCCTGAAGGTCCAGAAGAGGGTCTACGCCCGCCCTGGATCACGTGGGGGCTGCCGCCCTGGTTGCTTTGAGGGCCACAGGTATAGGGCTTGGAAGCCCAACCCTGTAGGGGCCCGTGGTCACCGCCAGGGGGCAACCCAATGCCTTTGGAGTCCTGGACCTCAGCACTTCCGCCACACCAGGAAGTGCTGAGGGGGAAGAGAAGAAGGGACACCTGGAGAGTTTCTGGGAGTATAGCTGGCACTTCAGCCACACAGGGGCGTTTCGGCGGGTGATTGCCAGGGAACACCCGGAACACATCCGGGTGTGGATAAAAGGAGCCGCCTCCCTTCATTCGAGGCTGGAGTCGGGTGGAAGCAGGACAAAGCAGGAGGCGAGGGTGAAGGCGGCCCGAAGAGTAGGCAGATGTGCTATTGGCCAGGACTTTGAGGACTTTTGGGGTTTGTGTGCACTTTAATCTTGTATATAGTATTGTAAATAAACGTGTGGTGGTGGATTACAACATGTCTGCCTGTCTGTGTCTGGGCTGCGTCCACAATATATATACATACATTTATATACACAAATATACATATATATACATATATAGCAAAATGCCCGCGCTTTGCAGCGGAGAAGTAGTGTGTTAAAGAAGTAATGAAAAAGAAAAGGAAACATTTCGAAAACAACGTAACATGATTGTCAATGTAATCAATGAAATTGTTTTGTCACTGTTATGAGTGTTGCTGTCACTCATAACAGTGACAAAACAATTACACACACACTCTCTCTCTCTATCTATATCTATATATCATATATATATATATATATATATATATATATATATATATATATATATATATACTAATAAACGGCAAAGCCCTCACTCACTCACTCACTGACTGACTGATTGACTCATCACTAATTCTCCAACTTCCCGTGTAGGTAGAAGGCTGAAATTTGGTAGGGTTATTCCTTACAGTTTCCTTACAAAAGTTGGGCAGGTTTCATTTCGAAATTCTATGCGTAATGGTCATAACTGGAAGCTGTTTTTCTCCATTTACTGTAATGGAGATGAGCTTGAAACCCGTGGGGCGGAGTTTCGTGGGACATCATCACGCCTTCCACGTAATCACGCAGTGCGTAGAAAACCAGGAAGAGGCCCAAAAAGCGCTGAAGAAAACATGCATTATATAATTGAGAAGGCAGTGAAACAAGAAGAAGCGAGCGAGTGACATATACAACCATATTCATGAGTTCTGCTACTTCGGAAACAAAGCACGATGTAAACCTAAATTTTAAATTAAGTTCATAGGCTGCCGCTGGCGTTTGTAATTTAGTGCCTGCCCATATAAGGCCGTCCGTCAGCGGCAATCCAATAGCAAACTGCCACGGGTGAAGAACTGTGCTTATGCAGAGGAAGATGAGATGGTCAGTGTGGTGTTTGGCACAAACTCAGCGAAACTGTGAGAGAAAATTTTAAGTGCTGGGACTTAGGTAACATTAGATACAGCTATGGACATAGCACGACATGGCACCAGCACAGCTGGGAAACTTCGATGCATGTACACCGAGCGGCTCACGTGAACTGACGCAGTGCACAGACAAAAGCAACAGTTCCAAAGAGCGCTGAACAAAAAACGAATTACACAATTGAAAAGGCAGCAAAAAAATATGAAGCGTCTGATACATACAAGCATATTCCTAAATGCAGCTACTGTGGAAACAAAGCACACGGTGGAATAAGTCAATGTCCCGCTAAAGGAAGACAGTGTTAAAAAAAAAACTCGTGCATGTAGTGTGTCGGGTCTCAGATAAAGAAGACGAGCTGTTTATTGATGCAGTAAGAAACGAATCGATGAATGAAACCTGTCATCTTTACAACGATTGACAAACACGGAATGTAACTTGAACACAACACATCCTACAAATACGAACCTGATTGAAAGAAATAATGATAATGAAATCCTTGATGACAGCAACACTCAGTAAAACTCACAAAACAATTACTGTATATTGACAATCATGTTACGTTATTTTTAAAATGTTCCCTTTTCTTTTTCATAGCTTCTTTAACACACTACGTCTCCGCTGCGATACATATATACCCCGATCTACATACTCGAATAATGGATACTTTATTCGCCATCAATGATTGTTTTGGTAAAGCCATACTCAGTGTATTCATTAGATGAACGGTAAAAAAGTAAGAGCGAGGGAGGATGACTTATTGAGGCATGCCGGCAAAACCACAATAGCACGCGGGCTCGATGTACGAAAAAATATACCTTTTCAAGTTCTATTTAGTCCATATGTGTCAAACTCAAGGCCACGCAGGCCACATCCGGCCCGGTGTGTAATTATATCCGGCCCGCGAGATCATTTTATATACTGTATTATTGTTATTAATGGCCTGGGGATATGAAGGCTGGTAACACAATAAACTACAGATCCCATAATGCAGCGCTTCAGTTGCCTTGCCGAACACTTACCCGTCCCATGTCTCTTCAGTCGTTCCTTACTTTTGCAAAGGAAGCAGCTTTCTCACAGCTTCTGCACTGTTTTATAAACGAACGATATATAAGAAAGTCCTTTTTCATTGCTTAGCCAATGAAGCAGCCTTTTTATTTAATACACGGGTTCTCCGCTGTTTCATTGTTCATTTATTACGATTTTTATAGTTATTGTGTAGGTTTTATTTAGTCCACGGGTTCTCTTCTGTGTTCACTGGTGTCTTCTTTCGTTTACGAGCTTCGCCAAGGAAGCAGCTTTCTCACAGCTTCTGCATTGTTTTAAAAACGAACGACATATAAGAAAGTTCTTTTTCCTTGCTTCAACAACGAAGCAACCTTTTTATTTAATTCACGGGTTCTCCGCTGTTTCATTGTTCATTTATTACGATTTTTATAGTTATTGTGTAGGTTTTATTTAATCCACGGTTATTTCACCGCTGCGAAGCGCGGATATTTTGATAGTATATATATATAGTTGAAAATCCGCGAAGTAGAAGCCATATGTTTCTATGGTTATTTTTATATATTTTAAGCCCTTATAAACTCTCCCACACTGTTTATAAATATTCCCCGCAGAGTTATACAGCATAATCCCTTTGTATTCTCTTAGATATTAGGTACGATTCATTGAAATTATGTATATAAACACACTGTAAAGCCTAAATATTATTTTAAAGATATTGAGTGTCTCCGATATCACATGTTACAGCCATTACGATAGACATGCCACCAGCAATAAATACGTACAATGCAACAAAAATAGTATACAGTAAATGTGTGTGTACAGTGACACTAAACGTACGTACATGTACTAAGTACTGTAAGTAGAAAATTAATTATGGTTACTCACCAACAATGACACGATGACTTGTCCGATAACAATGAGTTTTATTTTACTGCACAACAAAGGAGAGCGTTACAGCCCTTAAAGGAGCCACTTCAGGCGATTGTGTAGCACTGCCGTTGTTCTTCTTCTGGCAGTCTTCAATCCAAATCCCTAAAGCAGATTCCATCCAGACTACTGCCTTATTACATCCACTTACTTGTTTTGCACCCTGGTTAACAGGACACTGCAGCCGTAGATCTTATATTCCTTTCCTACTTTTTAAATAAAAAGAATCGTAGCCTTCAACAAATCCAAAACGTTTACCTTTTCGCAATCGTTAACATCTTCCGTTTGCTTGGGCACGGCCCCTGAAGCAGTAGCAGATTGTTTTGGAGCCATAATGAAGGGCTTGACTATGCACAAAGATAAACACAAAAGAGCACAACTCTTTACACAGTGAAACACGTTGATGCTGAATGAGCGAGACGAGACTTCCTGGTTAACACTGCATTCAGCAAGCAGGAACTTAACTGCGTGCTCTGATTGGTTAGCTTCTCAGTCATCCGCCAATAGCATCCCTTGTATGAAATCAACTGGGCAAACCAACTGAGGAAGCATGTACAGGAAGTAAAAAGACACATTGTCCGCAGAACCGGCGAAGCAGCGAAAAATCAGCGTTATATATTTAGTTATGCTTTCATATAAAATCCGCGATAGAGCAAAACCGCGAAAGTCAAAGCTCAATATAGCGAGGGATTACTGTACACACGTATATACATGCATATCTATATATATATCTATCTATCTCTATATATACACAGTGATCCCTCGCTATATCGCACTTCGACATTCGCGGCTTCACTCCATCGCGGATTTTAAATGTAAGCATATCTAAATATATATCACGTATTTTTCGCTGGTTTGCGGATTTCTGCGGACAATGGGTCTTTCAATTTATGTTACATGCTTCCTCAGCTTGTTTGCCCAGTTGATTTCATACAAGGGACGCTATTGGCGGATGGCTGAGAAGCTACCCAATCTGAACACGTATTACATATTAAATAAAACTTCTCAATGATATACGATATGCTTCCCGCGCGCTGCTTCACACACTTAAAAGCTCTAACAGCCCATATTGATTTTTCATTGTTTGCTTTTCTCTGTCTCTCACTCTCTCTGAGAAATACAGGCAAATACTTCTCCATCATGCAGTACCATCAGGGAGGCATATGATTGGCCCCATTATCTGCTCCTGACGGAGGGGGTGTGAGCAGAGGAGCTGTTTGCCCAGTGGCTGTTTGCTTATAAGATACGGACACGCCTGTAAAAAAAAATGCTGAAAGGCTACCTTCATATTGATCCCTTCATTGCGCCACTTTACTTAAAAGCGCAACAGCCCTATTGATTTTTGATTGTTTAAACTTTTGACTAAAGGGTGTTATTTCATGTCTAGGGGGCTCTAATAATGTTAAAAAACGTATTTAGAAGATCGTAAACAGGTTTTCAATGCTCTAACTGCGAAAATATTAGATTTATAAATAAAGAATCCTTCTTGGAAATTTATTTATCTGTCTGGAGCGGATCAACCGCTATAAACGAGGGTTTACTGTATAACTGTGCGAAGAATATTTATAAACCGTGTGGGAGAGTTTCTAAGAGCTTAAAATATATAAAAATAACCATACAAAGATATGGTTTCTACTTCGCGGATTTTCACCTATCTACCTACCTGTTGCTGGTGGTGCCAGAATCCATCGAGGAAGAAAAATTAAAAACATTATTTGTACAAAATCTTAATTTATCTATCCATTCCTAAATAATTAAATAGGCAGGCTATTTCATATCAGTGCAATACGCTGCTTGTTAAAACGGATGACTCCTGCTCTTACGTGCACTTAGTGCTACGTGGGTATTATGAACTATCGTATCCGTTCAAGTTATATTTAAATTTTAAATATAAGTAATTTTTATTTAGTCGACAGAAATATGTTTAATAGGAATGTAAGTTAAATTTAGTCATTATTGCATAAATATTTCTTCACCATAGAAATTTAAAGACTAAATTCAACTTCCATTCCTACCAAAGATATTTCTGGCGACTAAATAGAACCTGCTTATATCCAAATTCGAGCTATTGAGCTGTTGCCTGCCTGCCTGAATAAGTCACCTTTGCTTCGCTCTTACTTTTTTACCGTTCATTTAATTATGGCTAGTGGCGGAAAATTTATAAAATGGAAGGAGGATTACACTGAATATGGCTTTACCAAAACAATTATTGATTGCGAATAAAGTATCCATTATTCATAAAGCTTCAATTGTTGATCTGTTTTTCTGTGTTAACCTCATATTTTTTCATACTTCTTCTCAAACTAAGGGGGTGCGAGGGTAAAATGAATCGGGAAGCTGATCAATGTAATCGGTGTACCAGGAAATCATGCATTGACAGAAGTTCCCCTTTGTTTGTAATGCAAAGTGTGATTAAATGTGTGATTTTTTTAACGCGTTATGGAGCACATTTATCGAAGCTTCTCAGCTGTGCTTGTGCTAAGAAAAGGAAACATTTTAAAAATAACGTAACACGATTGTCAATGTAACCTTTTGTAAGTAGTGCCTGGAGGATTCAGAGTGTGGAGAAACTCTAGAGACAGCGTGTGTATTAACTTGTGGATTTTTCTGTGAGTATTTGGTGGCAGCGTCACAAAGTCGCTTCCTTAAGACTGCGTTAGCTGCGGAGCTCAGCTCAGAGTGAAATAAGATGAATGGGAGGGGAGGTGATGACGTGACTCCCCCACCCGCCTTAACTGTCAATCCCACACAAACGCAGTCTCTCGGAATTTGCATAAGCACAGCCTTTCACCTGCAATTTTAACTTAGTTACAAAGTGATCAAAACTCTCGTTTATATCCTGCATCCTCTCATTAAACTTGTATCCTGCATTACCTGTGAGCATGACAAACGCCAGCGGCAGCCAGTCTGTGAACTTAATTTAAACTTTAGGTTTACACCGTGCTTTGTTTCCAAAGTAGTAGCACTCATGAATATGGTTGTATATGTCACTTGCTCGCTTCTTTTTGTTTCGCTGCCTTCTCAATTATATAATGCATGTTTTCTTCAGCTTTTTTTGGAGCTCTTCATTGTTTTCTACGTACTTCGTTGAGAGTCAGTTCACGTGATTACGTGGGAGGCGTGATGATGTCACATGAAACTCCGCTCCCAAGGCTTTCGAGCTCAACTCCTTTACAGTATATGGAGAAAAATAGCTTCCAGTTATGACCATTACGCGTAGAATTTCGAAATGAAACCTGCCCAACTTTTGTAAGTAAGTTGTAAGGAATGAGCCTGCCAAATTTCAGCCTTCCACCCACACGGGAAGTTGGAGAATTAGTGATGAGTCAGTCAGTCAGTCAGTGAGTGAGTGAGTCAGTGAGGGCTTTGCCTTTTATTAGTATACTAGACATTAAGACCGTTAAAATAACGGGCGCTAGAACAGTAGTGCATAAACATTTGTATGAACAGTTAATTTTAAATGGCAAGGGACCTTGTATGTGGCTGTAATATGTGTCAGTGTATTGTGTGCCTTTAATTTTCTCTCTCAGTAGTACTGGATTTCCGTAAAATGCCTGTAATTTTGTCTGATAGTAATACAGTGGAACCTCGGTTCACGACCATAATTCGTTCCAAAACTCTGGTTGTAACCCGATTTGGTCGTGAACCGAAGTAATTTCCCCCATAGGATTGTATGTAAATACAATTAATCCATTCCAGACTGTTTGAACTGTATGTAAATATATATTTTTAAGTTTTAAGCACAAATATAGTTAACTATACCATAGAAAGCACAGCGTAATAGTAAACTAAATGTAAAAACATTGAGTAACACTAAGAAAACCTTGAACAACAGAGAAAAGTAACACTGCAAGAATTTGCGCTATATCCTTATGACCCTGCTCGCTAAAAACTCTTTTTTTAATGAGTTTTAAGCACAGGGGAAAAAATGAACATTTGAAAAATCTGTAATTTAATAAACAACCAAGAAAAGTAACATTGCAACAATGCACACGCGCACCTCCGTCTGTGTGTGTGTGCGTGACTCGCGCGCGCCTGTGTGTGTATCTGTCTCTCTCTCTCTCTCTCCGCACAGGGAATGCACAGGAAGAGACTGAACACGTGCTGTGTGGCCCCGCGCATGCACTTCACCAGAAGACAGACACACACGGACACCTGGACGCACACAAGGGTTTTATTAGAAGATGATATATATGTATATGTACAGTGGTGTGAAAAACAATTTGCCCCCTTCCTGATTTATTATTTTGCATGTTTGTCACACAAAATGTTTCTGATCATCAAACACATTTAACCATTAGTCAAATATAACACAAGTAAACACAAAATGCAGTTTTTAAATGATGGTTTTTATTATTTAGGGAGAAAAAAAAATCCAAACCTACATGGCCCTGTGTGAAAAAGTAATTGCCCCCTGAACCTAATAACTGGTTGGGCCACCCTTAGCAGCAATAACTGCAATCAAGCGTTTGCGATAACTTGCAATGAGTCTTTTACAGCGCTCTGGAGGAATTTTGGCCCACTCATCTTTGCAGAATTGTTGTAATTCAGCTTTATTTGAGGGTTTTCTAGCATGAACCGCCTTTTTAAGGTCATGCAATAGCATCTCAATTGGATTCAGGTCAGGACTTTTACTAGGCCACTCCAAAGTCTTCATTTTGTTTTTCTTCAGCCATTCAGAGGTGGATTTGCTGGTGTGTTTTGGGTCATTGTCCTGCTGCAGCACCCAAGATCGCTTCAGCTTGAGTTGTCGAACAGATGGCCGGACATTCTCCTTCAGGATTTTTTGGTAGAATTCATGGTTCCATCTATCACAGCAACCCTTTCAGGTCCTGAAGCAGCAAAACAACCCCAGACCATCACACTACCACCACCATATTTTACTGTTTGTATGATGATCTTTTTCTGAAATGCTGTGTTCCTTTTACGCCAGATGTAACGGGACATTTGCCTTCCAAAAGTTCAACTTTTTTCTCATCAGTCCACAAGGTATTTTCCCAAATGTCTTGGCAATCATTGAGGTGTTTCTTAGCAAAATTGAGACAAGCCCTAATGTTCTTTTTGCTTAACAATGGTTTGCGTCTTGGAAATCTGCCATGCAGGCCGTTTTTGCCCAGTCTCTTTCTTATGGTGGAGTCGTGAACACTGACCTTAATTGAGGCAAGTGAGGCCTGCAGTTCTTAGACGTTGTCCTGGGGTCTTTTGTGACCTCTCGGATGAGTCGTCTCTGCGCTCTTGGGGTAATTTTGTCGGCCGGCCACTCCTGGGAAGGTTCACCACTGTTCCATGTTTTTGCCATTTGTGGATAATGGCTCTCACTTTGGTTCGCTGTAGTCCCAAAGCTTTAGAAATGGCTTTATAACCTTTACCAGACTGATAGATCTCAATTACTTCTGTTCTCATTTGTTCCTGAATTTCTTTGGATCTTGGCATGATGTCTAGCTTTTGAGGTGTGTTTGGTCTACTTCTCTGTGTCAGGCAGCTCCTATTTAAGTGATTTCTTGATTGAAACATGTGTGGCAGTAATCAGGCCTGGGGGTGACTACGGAAATTGAACTCGGGTGTGATACACCACAGTTAGGTTATTTTTTAACAAGGGGGCAATTACTTTTTCACACAGGGCTATGTAGGTTTGAATTTTTTTTTCTCCCTAAATAATAAAAACCATCATTTAAAAACTGTATTTTGTGTTTACTTGTGTTATATTTGACTAATGGTTAAATGTGTTTGATGATCAGAAACATTTTGTGTGACAAACATGCAAAAGAATAATAAATCAGGAAGGGGGCAAATAGTTTTTCACATCACTGTATATATATATATATATATATATATATATATATATATATATATATATATATATATATATATATATATATATATATATGTGTGTGTATTTATATATAAACTGCTCAAAAATTAAAGGAACACTTTGAAAACACATCAGATCTCAATGGGAAAAAGAAATCCTGGATATCTATACTGATATAGACTGGGTAATGTGTTAGGAACGAAAGGATGCCACATCGTTTGATGGAAATGAAAATGATCAACCTACAGAGCCCTGAATTCAAAGACGCCCCAAAAATCAGAGTGAAAAAATTGTGGCAGGCTAGTCCATTTTGCCAAAATTTAATTGCAGCAACTCAAAATTGTACACAGCACTTTGTATGGCCCCTGTGTTCTTGTATACATGCCTGACAACATCGGTGTATGCTTCTAATGAGATGACAGATGGTGTTGTGGGAGATCTCCTCCCAGATCTGGACCAGGGCATCTCCTGGACAGTCTGAGGTGCAACCTGGTGGCATTGGATGGACCAAAGTAGTTATAGGCGGGGGGTATGTGTCAAAATCGCAATTAGAGCTGTCAATCATAATGATTAATGACTTTTAAGTGCCGCCTCGCTGACGTCACACCGGAAGTGCCGCCCCACTGACGCAAGACCGGAAGTCCCGCCCCGTCGCCTCCTGATGACGTCACATCGGAATTCCCCGCCCCTCCACATGACCTCTCTCCGCCCCGTGGCGCTGCCCCCCGGCGTCGGATTGGTGTAAGGCTTCCCGTCCCCTCCCCGACTCCTCCTTGAACCCTCCCCTGGCCCCTGATTGGTTCCATAAACTGTCAAGTGTCCGTTTGACAGAGGCCTGACCGCTGTTTGAACCCGGATTGCACCTGCCGGGCGAAATAAACTGTCAACGGCCCGTGTGACGGATGTCTGACCGCTGTTTGAACCCGCTCAGCCCCCCTCTCCTGAAAGACAAGCCCGGGCATGTTACAGCCTTTACCTCGACAAGCTTGGGCATGCCCGGGGCCTGTCGTGAACAGCTCAGGCTTGCCCAAGGCCTGTCCTGACCAGCTCAGACATGCCCGGGGGCTTCCTCGGCCCCCGTCCTTTCTCTGGTACAAGCCCAGACAGGCCCGGGGCCTGTCCTGACCGGCTCAGACCAGACTAAAGTCGCCCCAGCACGGACCCGTGGATGATGGACGGCCTCCCCACACTGACCGGTTCCCCCAGACTTCCCAGTCCCCCCATACTTACCGGCCAGTTCTGAAAGACCATATAAAAAGCTAAGCATTTTGTTCTATCTACGATTTTAAGACATGAAAATATCTCATCTTGGCTTCAAAAAGCTGCTTTTTTTTTCAGCTCACATACACACAGATAACAAACTGTCAGATCAAAGACACGGTCGTCCTCCCCACACTTCCCGGTCCCCCACACCTCCTAGTCCCCCACACTTCCCTGCCGAAAGCCTAAAAAGTTAAGCATTTTGTTCTATCTACGATTTTAAGATGAGCACACCATTAAAACATCTCATCTTTGCTTCAAACTAAGTCAAGCTGCTTTTTTTTTTTCCCCCCATCTCACACACACATAACAAACTGAGATCAAAGACATGGTCTGAGTCTGTCAGCGTGATCGCACCCTGTTTTTGGGCCCCCCGGGGTCAGGCCGCACCTAGCGGCCGGTCTCCCCACCACTTCCCAGCCACTTCTGAAAGTGCTGTATAAAAAAGCAAAGCATTTTCTTCAGTTCTATCTATGATTTTATTATGAACAAGCCATTAAAATATCTGTCTCATCTTTGCTTTATCACTTACAGGTCCATCCTTTTCCATCTCACAGAAATTCCTCAACCAACATTGAATCAGGTTCCCAGTGACAGACTCTGCAGTAAAAACATTCTTAGCAATGAAGCAGCCCCGCTTTTAGCAGACCCCCCTTGCAAGCAGGCCTGTGTGCTCTGTATCTCTCTCAGAGCGCAGACACGGGCTGAGACAGCCCCTGCTGCAGCGTGGAGCGCGATCGCCTTCGCATAGTTGTGTGCTTCAAGCACCCATTCCCGCTGGGTGAGCCCCTGCGAGATCGCCCGCTTGTCAACAGCTGTCTGTAAACTCCCCTACCCCCATACGTCAGTGGGCTTGAGACCGCGCAGACCCTCGGTCGATGGATCTTTTAAAGTTAAGGGATTTTTAAAGATTAGCTTGTAAAGTTTGAGATAACTGCTAGTTCAGCCCTTTAAAAATCACACCTAGTTAAATAATATGCCGCAGTTCCCTTTTAAATCACGTTTGAGACGTCTAGCCTGGGCTGATTGTTGGCTGAAATCAAAAATGTTCGCATATATACAGAGCTTAACCTTAGGGTTTATTTTCCGGGGTCTGTCTAAAATCAGACAAAAGACACTTACTAAAAAAGAGCAAAACCCTAATTTCCTTAATTACGTTGTCCTCCTGGCTGAGTAATGAACCATGTCCTATACTTTCGAGAGGCCGGCCCATGCCTGTCATCCCTTACACTATATAGCTTGAGTTATGCTTGGTTACTCTTTTTATAAGTATAATAAAATGAAGTATCACTACACTGGTCAAGAGAGATGGATTCCACATTTGTTTTGCTTAGCTCATTTCTATCACCTAGGAGCCTTTTGACAAAAGAAACCTCTCTAAATACACTTGTGCATTTCAACGGATATTTATAAGAAATCAGGTTTTCTACCTTATTCCAGTTTTGTACGTGCATGTAAAAGCACAGAATTTTTATATTTTCTGTCTACTCAAAAAACTGAAAATATTTCTATTAACACAGATGATAATTAGAAATCATTTTACTATTTTTAATTAAAAAGTTAAAAACAGAAAAGCCCAATTATGATTTTTGTTTTGTCATGGGATGGCCCTAGGGTGACACTTTTCCCCTTTATACTCTTACTTATGTAGACCTTAAAACATATTCTTACCAAAATAGTTCATCACTTCCCAATTCCTGTAACTTCAGGTAATTAGACAGAGCTCCATGACAGGCAAGAGAAGATTATAGGTCAAATACACAGTGTCATTAAATAAAATAAAGTGTGAACACCGCGCAGACCTCTGCCCATGACGGATGGATCTTTTAAAGTTAAGGGATTTTTAAAGATTAGCTTGTAAAGCTTGAGATAACTGCTAGTTCAGCCCTTTAAAAATCACACCTAGTTAAATAATATGTAGTAGTTCCCTTTTAAATCACGTTTGAGACGTCTAAAAAATCTAGCCTGGGCTGTATAATTTGTAATTATATTACTTAATATAATTTGTATAACAATCGATCTAAAACAAGCCCTTTTTCTTTTCAAACTCACCCCACATTTTAAATACAGGTATCTTCAGCTGACCCTAAGGAAACATCTTGTGGAAGCAAGCGGCCGCATGGCTCAGGGAGGGCTGATGGTTCCAGCAGGGGCCGATTTCACACTTCAGCTAAATCAGGTTTCCCAGTGACGGACTCTGAGTAAACAGTTTTAGCAATGAAGCTGATTTCCCAGAGAAAGACCAAGCGGCAGACCCAGTCAGCTTTTAAACCCCGAGCAGCCTGCTCTCTCTACACACAGAAAGTAAAGTCAGGCTCTGCAAGCACCCCAATGAGGAAGGACTCTGAGTTCGCTTGCAAACAACTGAGCCCGCCCGTTTGAGCACCCACCCCCTGCTGGGTGACCCTCAGAGAGCTCACCGGCTGGTAGTCTCAGGAATTTGTTAGGATTAGGTCATGTACAAACCTAAACTTTGATTTATCACCTTTAAAGACATGGAGCAGTCTCGTGCTACAAACGCCTTGTGTCTCTTTTTAACACTTCTGCCTGTAAAAGCTCTCTATTCCTTCTGTGGCCTCAGGTTTAATAGGGGCTTGCACCCAGGCTAATGAACAAGGTCGAGATGCCGGCCCATACCTGCCGTCCCTTACACTATATAACATGTTTGGTTATTCATTTTGTATGTATAATATAATGAAGTTGTTTTAAAAGTAACCCCACACCACACAAGAGAGACAGATTCCACGTGTGTTTTAGGATTTGCTGCGATCAGTGATTTTAGTGTTTTGCTGAGCTCATTTCTATCACCTAGGAGCCTTTGGACAAAGGAAAACTCTGTAAATACACTTGTGCGTTTAAACGGAGATTTATAAGAATGCACAGGAGGCCGTAGTGAGGTGTGCTGGTTTAACTATAGTCAGGGGATGTAAGTAGCCCTTTTTGCCCTCGAAGTTCATAGAACTAAAATCATGTTTTAAAATCGGCAGCTTTAGCTCATGCTAGTGACCTCGTAAATGGGAGCCAACCGCTCAGCACGCTTGTATAGCTCACAAAATAGCAGAGCTAATTACTCTTTCTTCTTAAACTAATGATCAGATATTCGGGTAATTCTTAATGAAACACTAAAGCGTTAGTGAACAAAAATACATGTTCAGTAGCCAAGTAAAACGACCGGTTGCTTTAACATGAAAATAAAGTATCTTTAGAAAATAAAGCATCTAAAAGCATCTTTGTAAAGGTCCGATTTTAAAACGTTATAAGAAAAAGCCTTGTTTCCAAAAGAGTTCTTTGGAACCATCAGTGCCTTTCTGATCACATCCACCCCAAACATAGCATAGAACTTAATTTCTGTACTCATTTTAAATGAGAATAGCCAGTATAAAGTCCCTAAAGGAACCGGAGACATCTGATATCTTTTACCCTATATGTTTTCTTGACAGCCCAAGTCATTCAGATTCTGCTTACAACACAAATGTACGATTATTTTTTCTCAAATGGCCAGTTCTTTGGCCTGCTAATCATGAAAAAAATCATATTTTATTCTCCTGACACTTTATTTGCATATTTTATTATACCTACTTGTATCGACATTTATCTATCTCTATATTTATTTTTCTGTATCAGAAGGTAGTTTAAGTCAAAGTTTGTTTTGGGTTCAAATCAATATAAATCGCCCTTAAGCTCAGCATTCTGTGAAAAGACAATGGGAAAAGCACGGGGGAAAATATAACGATTTCAGCGAATACCAAGTGGAGGCAAAGGAAAAATATACTATTTGTTTAATTAAACCGTGGTATAATCAACAAAAGGAAGTTGATCGAGTGCTATAGCGTGTTGGAGAAACTTGAAAGCTCAGATATCAGTCGCCGTAAATAGGCGAGTCGTAGCCTACCGTCTGAGTGTCATATGAAAGCTTTTTAGGGTACAGAGAAAAAAAAGGCACAGTGGGGAAAAAAGCACGAAATGTCAACCAACTTCAATCTCGAAATTTCCACTTTAATCACGTAGTTTATTTTGTCATTAAAGTAGAACATCATATACGTCATCTTAAAATCATTTACTTAACCAGTTTCTCAAATCACATCGTAATTAAAGTAGCACGTTAAATGCTTTGTTTTGTATTTGATCTTCTATGTGATCTATGTGTGTGAATCACTACTTGCTTCTTAAACCGGCTCTCTTCCTCCGACCAGAATCCATTACATTCGTGATATTACAGCTCTCTGAATAACTAAAATACTGAGATGTATACGTGATATCATTAAGAGTTAAAGCACGTTATTAAACATGGGTTTTACAGCGCAGCGATTGTGCACGACCATCGATGAAATTATTTATTGCAGCAGTAATCGGGACGGCTCTAGGTTTGTGGTGGCACTGGACAGAAAAAGAATCGGTGGCTCCTTAGCCCGCCTATGTCAACGAGGTAGCTTATGCATGGCGGATGGCCACGTCCGTTGCAGACACTAGCCGCCTCGTGCTCATGACACAAGCATTTAACTTTTGTCGAAATTTGCCGCTGCATTTTTAGCTGTGTCGTTATTTTCTCTTTCTGTTTTATATTTAATATGTATTGGCGTGGCCGCCCATGCAGTTCTTGCTTTTCTTTCTCCAAGTAACCGTGCCACACAATCAGCTCTGTAATAGATGTTAAGCCATCTGTAAACTTAGAGCACTGATTCTTTAAAAAGTTTAAGGAACATTGAAATATTTTTTTAGTACATGTTTAATTATTCTATCCTTCACGCCAGTCCCAGTAAAGAATATAGATTATTTAAATAAAGTTAAAGTTTTACCTATATAATATAATAAACATATTTTGCTGCATTTCATCTTAAAAATGATATCGTCATCATATGTAAATACGCACTTTATAAAGTGGCTCAGGTTGTGCAATATTATAACTGTAGTACAAGTTTACAGTGAGGTAATTGTACTTATAAGTACAAACAGTTCTACAAGGGGCAGTGATTGAGTGTGTTTATAGTTCTTGGGATGAAACTGTTTCTGAACCGCGAGGTCCGTACAGGAAAGGCTTTAAAACGTTTTGCCGTGGCTGAGGTAGCGTGTGCCTGATGCTGTATACCGATAATTCTCTTTCCGAACAACTGCTGCTGTGATTCACACTCAGATACAGTGATATAAATACTCTGAGTGCTGCAGTGAGAGTAATATGGAAAAATATGATCCGCTGTGGCAACTCCTAACGGGAGCAGCTGAAAGAAGGTGCAGTGAGAGTAACAACGCTAAAGCAGTTATGGTATTTGGAATACTATGGCTATTCCCTGGACCATTATATTGTTACAAGTTAATTACAATCATATACGTTACACTAATAAACAATGTGCGGTTAGTTTCAGTGTATTTATAAAGCCGCGTCAGGAAAATAAGGTGTAACCACACAGGAACAGTAGCACTGCTTTGACGCTGGGTGCCGCCAGTCTGCAAAACCGAGCGGAGAACTTGCGTACGACAAGGCATGAGGTACCGTGGAAAAGTGCATGGCTTTACGCCAAGTGTAGGTTTTATACATCGCGATTTGAACGTGGAAAAGTTCTTACGCAATTTCTGTGCGTACGCACCGTTTATACATGAGGCCCCTGATGATTAGGCTTTGGACACGTTAGGCCAATCAGGATGGAAAATGTTTTTAGTGAATAGTTACAATATATCTATTATAGGCGTTAGCACGAGGATTAAAATTTTACTAAAACTATGAGGTTTTATTCTTTCTTTTAGGTAGTCCAGGTGACATAGGACGGTTGTTATTGAAAACTGCTTTTCCCCTCTGTTTGTGAAAAAGCATCCTTGGTTTTAGTAGCATTCAGGGTCAAG
>NC_053162.1:112641843-112663905 GCF_016835505.1 Polypterus senegalus
ATGTTAAAACAATGTGAAAAAACTGGGGAACAATTAATTTAAAACTTAAATATGCAAAGAAATGACAAACATTGGCAAAAATGTTAAAAAGAAGGTGTAGCACTGGTGGGATGTGGGTTGCTGAGAGAGAGATAATAGAGAGATATAGCTGGAATGGCTGACAATTAAAGCCATGCAAAATTCAGAAAAAATCAATCAGCCAATTCATTACTAGCAGGCTCAAGGTGCTGGTTTTGCAGTTTGCATGGGTTTTCCAGGATGGCATCAGTACATTAAAAACATGAAAGCACAGACTGCATTAGAAAATAATGCTATGCCTTGTATTCACAAGGGAAGGAGCCTGCTTTAAACTCTGAGCCCCATAGTAGAACTGCATAGACTAGAAAAAGAAGGCAAACTGATAAAACTGCTGGTCTAGCTGGACCATATCATTAGAATATTAAAACAATCTAAATAAGAACAGGCCATTTAGCACAACAAGTCCAATCCAATTAATACTTCCAAAAAAAAAAAATCAAGACTAGTTTTAAAAATCCTTACAGTCCTACTGTCTACCATATTGCTTGGTAGCTAATTCCATGTGTCTATGGTTCTCTGTGTAAAGAAAAACCTATACTCTGCACATTTCACTATATAACATAACATTCTGTGAGCATTCTTAATGACATCTAAACACTGTCTGACAGTTGATAGTGTCAAGTCCACTACAACTCCTAAGTCCTCCTCATAAGGTGTACTTTCCATTTTCTGACCTCCCATTATGTATTCACACCTACCGTATTTCCCCAATGAAAGGCCACGGCTTATACATTAATTTAAAAATGCATATTGTTTTTTTGACGTGTCCTGTTCGGCTGTGAAGCAATCAGAATTGATGTCTGAATGCTGGCGACTAGCCTTACAGTTTTTCTCTCAGGTGGAGCGTTACAGCTTCTGCTGACGTCACGCCTGATACCAAAACTTTATTAAAAATATTTTCAGATGTTTTAAGATTCAAACCGGACACGGAGGCAAAAGTGAAAGAAAAAGAAGAGAGAGAAGGAAGAGATGGAGGTAAAGGGGGAAGGGGGGTTTTCGTATAGAATAAACAATAAATGAACCAGAATCCGCTTCTAGACCTGCAGAAAGAGGGGGGGGAACCAAACCACAAGACAAAAACATTGCTGCATCAGCTACATGAAGATATATAAAAGTAAAAATGTTTGCTGACAATCATACAGTAATTATTACTGAGGCATTTAGGCCACCACAACCTTAGATCATGTGCTGAAGATGTCCAAGTCATACTTATGAAATCACCATGTGAGCACCTGTGTGTGTACGCTTGTATGTGTAAGGTTTCTCTATAGGAGCATCCAATAGTGAGTGTGAAGGGCCACAGACCTGCCCCCAAAACGCGGAAGATGGAGGGAGTTCCAAGCCCAGAGATCCAGAGGTCACCCCAGAGCGGAGACCCCAGGGAGGCCGTCACCAGAGAAGCCCCAACCCCACCCGAGAGGCAGAGGATCACCCGGGGTCACAACCAGCAGCCGGCAGAGTCCCGGGAGATATCAACGGCAAGCCCTCAGGTCCGCCCGCAGCCGCTCAGCCCCGAGTCGGCCGGGCCCGGAACCCAGCAGCCCGGGACCCAGGCGACCCACCCGCCGAGGACCCAACAGAGCCCAGGGAACCAGATCCCACCAGGCAGCCACCGGGAGCGACCAGACAGATGCTTAAGGCAGGGGAGGGTAGGCAAAGATGTTGTAGTATTGCCAGATGTCCCAGGAGAGGGGAGGAGTCCAAAACCCCACCTGACATATACAGTCACACACAAACACAGTCATACACTCCCTCCCTCATGCTCTCACATACACATACAACCCAAGACTTACAAGGATGTACGCCAGACACCCATTCACACTCCCCACACACACCCTACCTAACTCTGGTCCCGGTGCTGCCATACCTGAGGTACAGCCATTCCTGGACGCCAGAGTTAGCCCGTTCCGCAGGGGTAATAGTGAGCAGGCACCCCCGTCCAACGCAGAGCAAAGCAACCCACCACTCCAGACCACAGGCAGACGACCAGCTCCCACCTCCCAGCCCCGGGCAGCTAACTGAGAACAGAGGTGTAATAAGACCTCTAGTCTCCCTCCGCCTGCTCTAATGTAGTGTTGGTGTGTGCTGATAAGGTGCATTTTGTGGTTGGGGGCAGGCAGTGCCGGCACCATGTGGCCTACACCAGCTGATGCCAACACACAGCCCCACCTCCCCCCCAAAACTCTCCGTGACTAGGTGCAGTTTAAAATTGGAAGTGGACACCGGCACTCGGAGTGAGGCTGAAATTTCCCCCCACCGGATGCCGTTGAGTGTGCCCATTCCCAAGGCCCTAAGTGTGCATTTGTGTGGAATGTTTTTGTGGAAGTGTTTAATGTGCAAATAAAATTGGGGTGTAGGCTGCCACAGGACTGCGGAAATGGGATCCATACCCTGACACACCCAAGGCCCTATGTGCATGTTTGTGTGATGATGTGAAGGAGCAGGAGGAGGGAAATGTCTGAGGATGGGGAGGAACGGCTGAGGGGCCTGAGCCCTCCAGGGAGCCAGCTCCCCTACTGGCCCCAATAGGCACCTCCGTTCCCAAAATCCACCTGGGGCACGGAGGCCCCAGCCTATCTAGCCATGGCCCGAAGCAGCAGCATCACAGAGCCCACCAACCCACACCACCCCAGCAGAATATTTACTCCCATCCCCACATTTACTCAACATTCAGACTAAGTAAGACATAAGACACCCAGGTAAAGCTGGATCCTCCCTCCCGGACATCCCCCTACCCCATGGTGGAACTGCCGCACGTTCCGCCCTCTTCCCGGCAGCGTACATGCCAGGACCCAATCCCCAAGGCCCCACCCATATCCCCATCCGGGACGGCCGCCCCCATACCCTAAGCCACCAGGCCCACACCCAGACCAACCCAGGGGCATTGCAGCCACTAGGCAGCGACCCGCAGCCACCGTCAAGACCCCCTAAGGCCCCACACACAACCACCAGAAGCCCACCCCGAGGTAACCCAAGCACCACCAGAGTCGGGCAGCAGCCCCCAGCCCAAGACCCCCCTAGTGAACCCACCCCAGGGATCCTCCAGATACTCCAAGCTCAGACTCTCCACCACATCAACCACAGCATCCCGCAGGACCATATCAATGACCCTCCATCATCGCTATGTGATGGAACCGATCAAAGGAGCCCAGAGAGATTGATTTGAAGTGGAGGCAGAGGCTGTCTCAAGTGTAATATGATCCAATAAAAGATTTCTATACTGGTTAATGCAAAGATTATCTTTGTTTTTCCAGTTTATGAGGATAGTTTTCTTAGCGATGCATATGGCAGTGAGAACCACGTGAACCAAATTTGTTTCAATCGGGACATCCTCTAGGTTCCCCAGCAAGCAAAATGAGGGGGAAGTTGGGATATCACATTTCAGACACTTTGACAGGTCTTCACATACTCTATACCAGAATCCCTGAACAGGTGGACATGACCACAGTGCGTGGATATAACTGTCAGGAATGTTGTCTGTGCAGTGTGTGCAGGTGTCAGATGGCACAAATCCCATCCTGAACATCCGATGACCTGTATAGAATTTTGTATTGAATTAGTTGTAAATTGGGGTTTCTGATCGTTTTAAAAGTTTTTAAACAGGTTTGGGACCAGAAAGTCTGATCAAAGCTAACTAATAGATCCTCCTCCCATTTGCCTATAGGAATTGCTATTGTATCATCTATTTTGGTCAATGTTTTATATACTTTAGACAGTAATTTGGGGTGTTTGAGATTACAGAAGTCTAATACCCTTGATGGTGTTTGTAATTCTACTTTAAGCTTAAATTTTTCTTTAACTACTGATTTAATTTGGAGATATTCTAAAATCTATTCTTGTCTATCCCAAATTGGGAGACTATTCTGTTAAATGGAATGAAATCCAATCCTTCAACTATGTGTTCCATGTATAGAATTCCTTTACTTTTCCAGTATGGGAGGTTCATCATTTTATTGTTTTGCAATATGTCAGGATTATTCCAGATGGGTGTGCGTCTGCATGGAATTAGTGAAGACTCCGTCATTTTTAGATATTCCCACCATGCTGTCAGTGAGGTACTGATATTAATACTTTTAAAGCTTTCATGCTTTCTTATTTTTGAGCTAATAAACGGTAGGTCCAAAAGCTCTATAGTATTGCAAAGTGTCTGTTCTACATCTAACCAGGACTCATCCAGCGGGTTATGTTGTAACCATCTTGGTATATATTGGAGCCTGTTGGTTAAGAAATAATGATAGAAGTTGGGTAGATCCAACCCTCCTCTATCTTTGGTCTTCTGTAGTGTTTTTAAGCTAATTCGTGGAGGTTTATCCTTCCAAAGGAATTTAGTGATGGAGGAGTCCAGGGATCTAAACCAATCAGATGATGGCTTGTTTGGGATCATAGAAAATAAGTAATTGATTCTTGGTAAAACCATCATTTTAATTGTGGCAACCCTCCCCATAAGTGATATCGGTAAGGATTTCCATCTAGCAAGATCATCTTCCACTTTCTTTAATAGTGGGATGTAGTTTAGTTTAGTTAGATCTGCCAGCCTGGGAGAGACATGAATGCCCAGGTATGTAATATTCCCTGATTCCAATTGTGTATTAAGGGAATTGACAAAGAGAAATTAATTGGAAGAACTGTGGATTTTAACCAGTTTATTGAATAATCTGAAACTCTTGAAAAGGAGTTTATTAGTTCAATTGCCTGGGAGAGAGAGGATTGAGAATTCTGAAGATAAAGTAACACGTCATCTGCATAAAGACTGATTTTATGTTCTATGTTCTTACACTTTATGCCTTTAATAACTGTAGTTTGCCTGATTGCTGCTGCTAGTGGTTCAATAAAGATAGCAAATAGCGAGGGGAGAGGGGCATCCCTGCCTGGTCCCCCTCTGAAGACAGAAGCTATCTGATGTTTGGTCATTTGTCCTGACGCATGCTGTTGGTGAACTGTATAAAATTTTTAACCAGTTTATGAAGAAGTTTCCAAAACCAAATTTATGTAAAGTTGCAAATAAGAACTTCCAGTTAACTCTATCAAAAGCCTTTTCTGCATCGAGAGATAATATACTGGTTTCCATGTTTCTGCTATAAGAAAAGTCTATTAAGTTGAGTAATCTACGTGAATTTGTGGATGAATGTCTCCCCTTAATGAAACCAGTTTGGTCTGGATGTATTATGAAAGGGGTTACCTTCTCTAATCTTTTTGCAAGGGCTTTACAAATTATTTTCAGGTCAACATTAATAAGAGAAATTGGGCGATAGCTGGTAGGAAATATAGGATCTTTGCCTGGTTTTAACAGGAGACTAATGTTGGCTGAATTCATGTTTGGCTGTAGTCTACCATTTTCTTCTATTTCACTCATCATTCTGAAGAATGTTGGAGCCAGAATGATCCAGAATTCTTTGTAGAACTCTGCTGGAAACCCATCTGGACCTGGAGCCTTCCTATATTGGAGTTAAGAGCTTCCTGAAGCTCATCTGATGTTAATGGCGAGTCCAGGACTGTAGCTTGGCTATCTGATAATTTAGGAAGTATTATCCTGTCTAGAAACTCATTGATCTCATTATCTGATGGGTTAATCTGTGGTGAGTACAAGGTTTTGTAAAAATCTCTGAAAGTGTTGTTTATTCTTTCAGGGTCATATACTATATTCCCAGTTGAGTCTTTAACAGCAGATATGGCAGTTTTCTCTTTGTTTATTTTTAACTGGTTGGCTAAAACTTGCCTGATTTATTACCGTGTTCAAAGTTTTCTATTCGTAGTCTTTGTGCTAAAATTGTGTTTTTGTCAATAATTCCTTTAAGTTCTAGTTTACTTTTACGCAATTTGTTTTGTAATTCTTCTTCTGGGGATGCCTCTAGAGACTTAATGATTTCTTCTAATTCCTGAATACGTTTGTTTTCTATTTTTTCTTATGTGATGAGAAGGAAATTATTTTACCTCTCATCACTGCTTTCCCTGCCTCCCAGAGAACAGATGCTGATGTTCCAGGAATGTCATTGTGTTCTAAATATAAAGCCCACTCTTTTTTATAATATTCCACAAAACCTTCATCTTTAAGCAGTGACGTATTAAACCTCCAGTTTTACCTGATGGGATTGTTTTCTTATTTAACAGAGTTAAAGAAACTGGAGCATGATCGCTGACAACTATAGGGTGTATCTCAGTGTCTGAAATGTCAGCCAATAATGAGCTGCTGACTAGAAAATAGTCCAAACGTGAGTGAGAGTGATGAACATGTGAGAAAAAAGTATACTCTCTACGGCTGGGATAAAAAGATCGCCATGCATCACAAAGCCCATAATCACTCATATACTGTTTGACTATATTAGTGGAATGCCAATTGCGCTGAGTCCCAGCTGTACTGAGCCTGTCTGAAGAATGATCCATCCAAAAATTAAAATCTCCCGCAAGTATAAGTGGACAGTCCAAGTGTTCGGAGAGTACAGAGAAAAAATTATGAAAGAATGCGGGGTCATCTATGTTTGGACAGTATATGCTAACAATACATAAGCTTTGATTTTGTATAGATAGTTTTAGTATTATAAATCTACCATCTGGATCTGAGACTGTGTCCAATACTTTGAAATTTGTATTTTGTGTATTAAAATAGCTACACCTCTTTGTCTAGAGTTATAGGCGGCAGAGAACAGTCTGGGAAACTCAGATGTTTTAAGTTCATCTGCAACTGTGGCAGACCTATGCATATTGGGTGCGGCTTGCTTAAATTGGGAGGCCTATCTAAAAACATTCGATAAAAGTATAATTCAGTGCACAAAAACACGACATACTCAAATGATTACTTGAATTTAAATGTACTGTTTACTTCAAAAAAATAAGATAGTGATGATGTTCATAGATAGTTAAAATAAGTCCACAGTTTGAAGAGAATATGAATTATGAATTGTCCAGCAGACAAAAAAAATATTTCAATTAATAATGGCACCATCATTGGTTCAGTGATCATTTGGCGCTGCTGCATCTAGCCTCTTCTTCACATTCGTCTATTTCAGGCTCGTTGCTGCAATGTAAAAATTTAACTTTTTCAGGGCTTCGATACATTACATCTTAGTATATAATATAAGCTAGGAAAAAAACAAAATCAACAGAAATAAAAGGAACAAAGTATTATTGTTGGCTGGAAAAAGACAAGTTTTTAATTTTTGTTTGAACGACTGGAGGGTTGGGGTACTGCAGCACAGCAATGTCAATCATCTTACTACACGTAAATTCTTCAGAATAAAATTAGCAACACTGAACTTAGGCTTAACTTTCTTCAAATCCTTCAAAATCAGATCCATAATCACTGTCGTCGCCGCACAACAACTCAATTGTGACCTGTGCTGCTTTGCTGTCGCTGATATCGGACATGCTTTCGTCACCGGTATCTCTCTCAGATACTGCAGACGTTGCTTGTGCTACTGGTAGGCTTGTAGGTGGAGGAAGGATTCTGGCTTTGTGAAAACCATTCTGTATGCGTTCTAGTTTCATGTTTTTCCATGCCAAAAAAAGCCATTTACACGCTTGACTGTACGTCGCACGGCACTGCCGGCCAGACGGAGTGAATGTATGCTCAACATTTGTCATCAATTTTTCCCCACTTGATCCTCACAAGGCACTTAAATTCATTTTTGATAGCAATATCATGTGGCTGCAGTTTGCATCCAAGTCCACCAGGTATTACAGCGATGTGACCACCAACCTTGTTCACTGCCTTCTGAACACTACCCATCAGATGAGCAGACAGAGTCAAAAATTAGCAAGGACTTCTTGTTAAAAAATCCAGCTCCAGGCTGCCTTCTGTAGCATTTGTCCACCAATTCCACCATAATGTCTTCCTTCATCCAGCCCTTCTTGTTCACTGAGACCTCGATATCCTTGGGTAGTTTTTCCTGTGGCATTGTCACCCTCTTAAAAATCACGAATGGCTTCAGCTTTTTGCCACTTGCCGTGCAAGCTAGAACCACCGTAAAACCTGTCCGCTCATGACCTGTAGTAGTTACGGATATGGTCTTTTTACCAACCTTATCGACAGTGTGTGTTGATGGAATATCCATTTGCATCGGAACTTCATCCATGTTGATGACGTCATCTGGTGTTAGTTTCAGTGTCTCGATTTCCTTGCTGACAAACTCTCTAAAACTGACAAGTTTCTTCTCCCAGTAGTCTGGCAGTCTCTGTTTCACAGTCATTATGGCTCGGATAGGTAGACCATTTTTTTTCAAGAAGCGAGAAACCCAATTATGACCCTTTATGATGTCTTCAATTGCCATTTCAATCACCATTCCTCGTGCCTTCAATTTGATGGCTATTGTTGAAACTATCCGACTGTTTTCACGGTGCGCGAGAATCCAGTTTTTAAGTCGCTTCTCCAAGTTTGGCCATTTTGTTTCCCTTGTACGCCCTGCACACGTACGTGGCAGAAGCACGCGCAAAGCTTCCTCACCTTTCCACCAGTTTGTTGCTTGTTTTTCATCTGCTTCAAAGTGGCGTCCAGCAGCACGACTGCCGTTTTCTTTTGCAAAAGTAACGACCTGGAGCTTAAATTCTGTAACATAGTTCTTGCGTTGCGGCATGAGATCAGTAAGTGCAAAATGTTATCAATTTAATTGTGCACGCTCAACTATAATGTCACTATAGATTTACAAATGCCTACGGCATGTGCCAAATTAGATGCTTTTACTTCAGATTGGTAAATTAATTAATGCCGCGGCTAATAACATGGGACGACTTATCTTAGAGTTTTAAAATATAAATGAGCATTTTCTGCGGCTTACAGAATGGGACTACCTCCAGTGTGGGGCGGCTTTTCGTTGGGGATTTATAGTAACAGTTTTTCTTCCTACATGTAATACTTTATGTAAGAGCCAATTTCAAAAAGTTAAAGTTTTGATTTAAACTCATATTAATGTTTGCTTAACTTGAATAGAATACAAACTTCTTCCATAGTCTTAGACAATGGTATAGTCTTGCCCCCTATAAGTTAGTAAGAGATAGAACCTTATAACTAAGAAACAGTGTGATAATAGATTTTTTTTTTGTTTAGAACAGGTCCCTGTAAAGAGGGACTTGAAAGACCCATTTTCAACTCAGAAATGGGATAAGCATACAGTTTTCTGATCATTTTGAAATGGTTCAGAAATGTTAAATAAATAGTAGCGATTTGAGATGTAACAAGATTTAAGCTTTTCTTAACATTAACTTTTTCTTTTTTTTGCTATTTTAATTTTCTTTTTGTGTGAACTGTTATACTTTGAAACTTAAGTCAATTTTTAAAAACAAATATTTTGTCTGCGGAATCATTTGTGTGTCAGAATTTTGTTGAATCCCATTTTTTGTGTTAGAACTGCTGAAATTTTGTAATTTTGGAAAAACGCAGCTACACTTTACATTTACTTACAGTAAATTCATCTGACACAAATCTGCACAAGCCTGGATTTAAAACTATCTGCTAACTCACCTAGCATGGTACCATCTACAAAATTAACCAGCTTGTTACTTACAGTATATTTCTATTCAAATCATTTATATATATTCAAAGTAGCAGCGGCCCTAGCACTGACCCCAGTGGGACACAACTCAACATCAGCCAATTCTAATAGGGTTCCTCACACCATAATCCTCTGTTTTCTTAAGTCTGAGCCAATTTTACACCCATCTACACACTAGACCCTGAACTGCCCCGCTTCTTTGAACCCCAACCTCCCATATGGCACCTTATCAAATGCTTTGTGAAAGTCAAGATATAATATGCTCCACACTGATTATACTGTTTTGTTGCTTCCTCATGTAATTCCAACAAGTTAGGAAAACACAACATCCCTCTCCTAAACCCATTCAAACTGTTCAATAAAACTTCTTCTCTTGCGATGCGTCAAATATGCAACAAAGGTGTATACGTGTACTTTCTAACCTCCTTAAGAACTTGAGGGAAAATATCTGGTTCTGGTAACTTGCTTGATTTCAGCCGATTTAATCTAAGCAGCACTTCTCCCTCTACAATTTCCAAATCACTCAGTACCTGCTTAGTAGTTCCTTTACCAGTGGGAGGTTACCTACTTCCTCATATGTGAAGACCTCAAAAAATGTGATTTTAAAGCATCTGGTATTTACTGTCCTTAACTTTTAATTCTCTACATTCGATGTTAATGTTGATTTATTTTGTTTTATAATTATGTCTTTCATTTTTCTATTCTTTAATATGTAAAGCACTTTGAGCTACTGTTTGTATGAAAATGTGCTATATAAATAAATGTTGTTGTTGTTGTTACTATTCCTAATGCACTTGACCTCCTACTTGACTGTTCTTTGACTACTAAAATACTGAAAGAATATCTCTGGGTCATCTTTTGCCGTATTTGCTATATCTGCTATATCTCTATCTGCCTTTTAGCCTCTCTAAAATCTTTCTTAATGGTTGCCCTCATTGTTCTCATGTGCCCTACAATTTAAATTGGAGTTATTAATCTTATAAACCTCACACGGCTGTTTTTAACTTTGCAATTTCTTTTTCAACTCTTTACTAACCCACTGCTGAGTTTTTGTTTTTTTATTTCAGACTAATTCCAAATTTACGTACTGTATCTGTCCTGCATGATATGTAAAACATTTTTAAACTTGTTCTACTGCTCCTCAGCTGTCTCCATACTTAACAGCTCAGTAAATCCTCCTTAGACTTTGCTGCTTCTGCTCAAAATGTACCCTACCAAAGTTTAACTTAATGGTTTTAGTCTTTGCATGTGCACCCTTCAAAAACAATGACAACTGTATTATATTATGGTCACCATGTGGTTCAATCATCTGTATACCCTCAATTATATATATTTTTTTAATTTATTTATTAATATTTTATTGTAATCATTCCATACAAATCAATCAATTTTTACAAAAAATAGGATTGAGAACAAGTCGATCCCCGCCCCCGAGAGAGAGAGCATGGCCAACGGGGTAAAGCTTATGGGTTGTAAGCATACCTAAATTGATGAGGTTGATAGGCTAATAGAGATAAATTTAGAAGAAAAAGAAATGCAAATGTGCTTTGAGAGTTTATTCTAAATTATTATTGATTAGATCCTGCCATATTTTGAAAAAAAATCCGTACAGATCCTCTAATGGAGTATTTGATTTTTTACAATTTCAAATAGTATAACGCATCGGTTTCCCACTGAATTAGAGGAGAGTTAGGATTCTTCCAGTTTAGCAAAATAAGTCTGCGTGCCAAGAGTGTAGTGAATGCAATCACAGTTTCTTTGTCCTTCTCCATTTTACAGCCATCTAAAATAACACCAAACACAGCTGTTAATGGGTTAGGAGGTATTGTGACACCAAGGCTGTCTGAAAGGTAATTAAAAATTTTGGTATGGAATGATGTTAATTTGGTGCAGGCTCAAAACATGTGACCCAGTGAGGCTGGGGCTTGATTGCAGCGCTCGCAGGTTGGATCCTGCCCTGGAATCATTTTGGAGAGTTTTAGGCGAGACAGATGTGCTTGATATATAATTTTGAGCTGAATAATTGTATACTTTGCGCATATGGAGCGCGAGTGAATTCTCTGCATTGCTACTTTCCACTCCTTTTCTGATATGTTGAGTGAGAGATCTTTTTCACCAGTGTCCTCTTGGATCTTTAAAAGGGAAGGACTGCAAAATAATTTTATATATTGCAGAGATTGTGTCTAAGTCCTTGAAACTGAGCAATATTTTTTCAGCATGGACGAGGGTGCAAGATGAGGAAAATCGGGCAGGTTCTGTTTAACAAAGTTCCTAATTTGAAGATAGTGAATGAAATGTGTAGCTGGAATGTTAAATTTGGAATGTAATTGTTCAAAGGATGCAAAGATATTGTCTATATAAAGATCTATAAGCAGGTTAATCCCACATTTTTCCCCAGATATTAAAAACTGCATATGTTTCCAAAGGTTGAAAGAGGTGGTTCTCTTCCAGAGGTGCCACAGATAAAAGCTTCTCCATCTTAAAATGCTTTCTACATTGGTTCCATATTCTGATTGAGTGAAGCACGATTGGGTTATCAGTATATTACCGATAGCTTGCATTAATTGGGGCACAAAGCAGGGAATATAAAGAAGTACTGCAGGATTTTACTTCTATTGCAGACCAGGCCTGTGTATGTTCATCTATTTGTGTCCAGGTTTTTATAGCTTGTGTATTTGCTGCCCAGTAATAAAACAAAGTTGGGTAGAGCCATGCCACCTTCTGTCTTAGGTCACTCTTTAGATATGTGGATGTTTTGAGTTCCAAATAAATGAGATCATTGTTGAATCTAATTGCTTAAAAAATGATTTATTAATGTATTTTGGAATGTTTTGAAATAAAAAGAGAAGCTTAGGAAGAATATTCATCTTAACAGCGTTAATACTTCCAGCCAGAGTAAGATGAAGGGTTGACCATCTATGCAAGTCTTGCCTAATTTTTTCCATGCAGACGGCTAAATTTTGTTGATACAGTGCTTTATGTTGACTTGTGATGTTTACCCCTAGGTATTTAGGCTGTTCTGCAATGATAAAAGGTAGGGTTGTCTAATCTAATATTATATGCTTGAGAATTTACTGGAAAGAGTACACTTTTATTCAGATTAATTCTGAGACCAGAGATCTTTTGAAATTCTGTAAGTGCTGTGAAGACTACAGGCATGGAATTTTGTGGGTCTGATATATACAGTACCACATCATCATCATATAGAGAAATTTTCTCCTCAGTCCTTCTCTGATAATCCCCTTCCCTTTATCTGATCAACATTTCGACAGTGAACCATCAGTGGTTCGATGGCGTTTGCAAATAGCAGTGGTCACAAGGGGCATCCTTGTCAGGTACCATGTGCTAGTTTAAAGTAGTCTGAACAAATGTTAATATAAACTGAAGCTTCTGAATTGCTATACAGTAGTTTGATCCATGTACAAATGTTCGGGCCAAACCCAAATTTCTCTAATATAGTGAAAAGGTATTTCCATTCAAACATGTCAAATGCTTTTTTCTGCATCCAATGATAATAGTATTTCTGGGGTGTTTGACTTTGTTGGTGAGTATATTACATTAAACAGGCATCGAAGATTGGAAGATAAGTGTCGACCCCTGATAAATCAGTTTGATCTTGTGATATTACCGAAGGGAGCACTTTCTCCATCCTTCAAGCTATGATTTTTGAGAGTATCTTAACGTCATTATTCAGAAGTGATATTGGTCTGTATGATGCACATTGTAATAAGTCCTTATTTTGTTTAGGAAAGATGGTGATGAATGCTTGGCTAAAAGTTTGAGGTAGAATTTGATTGTCTCTAGGTTCTGCAAATGTTGCAAATAGGAGGGGAGCTAGCTGAGCGGAGAATTTATTATAAAATTTGCAGGGAAGCCATCAGGGCTTGCTGCTTTCCCGCACTGAAGTGACTTCATAGCATCTAGTAATTCTGGTAGCGCCAGAGGTTTATCCAGTTCCTCCTTAATAAAAGTGTCTATTTGTGGTATCTGTAATGTATCCAGAAATGTATTAGATTGTGTGTTGTCTTCTTTAAACTCAGTAGAATATAAGGATTTATAGCATTCTCTAAATGCGTGCATTATATCTTTATGGTCGATGATTTTGTCTCTGTTCGTGTTGGTGATTACTGGGATAGTGTTGCAAACTTCTTGTTTGTGGATTTGTTGAGCTAAAAGCTTATTAGCTTTCTCTCCATGTTCATTGTAATGATGTCTGGATTTATAAATTAGTTGTTTAGTTTCTTTAGCTGTCAAGAGGTTGAGTTCTGAATGCAGAACTTGCCTTTTCCTATGTAGAGCCTTGCTTGGAAGCCTGGCATGTTCATCTATTCTAGTGATTTCGCTTTTTAGCTCTGATACTTTCTTGGTTTCTAATTTATTTCTGTGGGGAAGATATGAAATAATCTGTCTTCTTAAGAAGGCCTTTAGAGTTTCCCCAGAGAATTCCTGCAGAAACATCTGAGGATGTACTGTATTTGTCTCCAGGAAGAAATTGATTTGTTTGGATAAAAATTCTGAACAATTCTCGTCTGCTAATAAAAGCAGGTTAAGATGCCATCTGCGAGGTGAGTGTGTGGGGCATAGTGACTTTAGCTCCAAGATCAGAGGTGCATGGTCGGAAATAACAATAGCATCGTACTTTCAAGATTTAATTGTAGGCAAGAAATTATTATCTATTGTAAGCTGGAGGGGTGATCGCACCCCACAACCTCCTGTCTCTCTGTGCAAATCTGTGACCCAAGCGTGACAAGTGGGTGAGTAAAAGCCCAAGTAAAAGCCTTGTCGTGCTTGGAGGTTGTAGAAAGCAGGGATTTTATTCAAACACTGCAAACAAACATTTGTTTCTTTTTCAAAAGCTTAAACATGCTCTTATGACAAGTCAGAGATGACAGTTCCGCTAGGAGCACAGAATGTCAGAGAGAGAGAGAGAGAGAGAGAGAGAGAGATAAAAGCAAAACAATCTATTCCAAATCTGACAGGCGCTGCACAAGGCTTTCAAGTAAGCGGAGTACCGTGCGAGGGCTTTATTATGCGTAACAGTGCAAGTGAGAAGGGTAAGGAGCAATGTGAAGGTAAACTGTGTTTCAGGGGTTTTCCCAGGGGGGTCTGTGTCTTCTTGAGGTGCGATCACCCCTCTAGCTTACACTATAAAGAAATAATCAATTCTTGAGTAGCAATGATGTACTGGTGAGTAGAAAGAATATGTTCTTGACTTTGGGTTTATAAACCTCCAGGGGTCTGATAAGTTGTGGTCATTTATAAACATTTAGACGTTGTCATCCCTGTGATAGAACTCCTATCTAAGAGTGGATTTAAAACACAATTAAAGTCCCCAGCTATTATAATTTTATGAGTGTTTACATTGGGAATGGATGCAAATAAATTTTGTATGAATTCTTAATCATCGACATTAGGTGCATAAACATTTATCGAAATCATTTTACAGTTAAAAAAGTTGCTCATGACCATCACATATCTCCCTTCAGGATCCGATACAACATCTGATGCTCCAAATGAGACTGTTCTATGTATAAGTATTCCCACACCTCTAGTTTTCTTTGTAAAGCTAGAATGGAACATTTGGCCAGTCCAGTCCTTTTGCAGCCGGAACTGATCCTTGCTTAGTAAAGGGTCTCCTGTAAAAATACTATTTTAGCACATAAACCTGTTAGGTAAGAGAATACTTTCTGTTAAATTCGTGACTCAGGCATTTAACATTCCAGCTCACAAACTTAACTGTCCCTAAAATATACTCATTAACAAACTATAAACTTAAAATATAATCTTCAGCAATCTTAAAGTATTAAGGTAATAAACCTGTGGAATGGTGTTAGAAAGCAGTCAGGTATAAGCATAGTAAGTCATAATGCAATAATAACAATCACAATAAACCAAAGGTATGACGTTAAACAGTCTCCTTTAGGGTAGCAGAGAAAAAATAAATAAATAGAAAAAGGGTTAATTTCTTCCACACACACGTCTATAGCTGTAATTAAAACATAAACAGCGTCAGAGTAATGAAAATGATGTATAATTATAATACCCATATCATTACAAATGGATCAGACAGCGGGTGATACCGCCTTGCCATACAGTGGCAGGATGCGACTCACTATTGTGTTTCAGAATATTGTCGGGATCAGCTTTCTTAACTCCTTTTCTGCTTCTTCCTTGCTGACGAAGATGTAGTATTGGTCTTGAATTTCCACTTTCAGTTTGGCAGGATACAAGAGGCTGTATTTGATATCGGCTTGCCGTAACAACTGTCTAATGTTGTAGAAGGCTGCACGTTTAGCAGCTGTTGCGGGAGAGAAATCAGGGAAAACACGAATGTGGTTATTTTCATATATAATCTCTTGCTTGTGTCTGAGGAGTGCCATCACCCCTATCTTAAATAATAATCTCTCAAAACGCATAATAAAAGACCTAGGTCTAAAGGTATTTGATCTGCGTATGCGATGAGCCGCTGCTATCTCGGGATCTGATTTAAAGTCCTCTCCAATTATTTTAGAGAATAGTTCAGCTGTGAATTTCACTGGGTTTGGACTTTCATGATTCTCATGTAGAAATTCGATTCTAATATTATTCCTTCTGCTTCCATCTTCCAGAACAGCAAGTCTGTATCCGAGTTTTTTGCATTTGGAATTGGCAGCTGTTGCTTTTCCTTCAGTGGTGGAAGCTAGATTTTCAGCTGTTTCAATCCGAGTCGTAAATGTCTACTTGACATCCTCCAGCTGATCAGCAAGTGTGCTCAGTTTAGACGTGGTTTCCTGGATGTGCTCTTCAGTTTTTCCCGGCACATCTTTAAAGGTCATCTCAAAGCGAATATATACGCGTTTATCCGAGTCTTTAATAACCTTCAGCAGCGCCCGTCACAATTTCTCATTTGCCTTCTCTCTTTTCTTTATATCTTTCTTTATCTCTTGCTTGACCTCAGCGATAATCACCTTCAGTTCAGACAGATCATTTCTGGTTTCGTGCACCGTAGGTGAGGCGGTGTGCTCTATTACAGCCGATGTTCCCGGCTCGCGCAGTGTAGGTAGAGTAGGTGAAAGCGTGGACTGCAAGGCCTTTTCCTGTTTCAAAGGATCTTCTCCAATCGGCGAGCTATCGTGACCTGCGTCACTTGCACTTTCGCTCCCCATTTCGCTCTCAACTGGGGACAATGCAGCGGACCGTGGTCCCGAGGAGTATAGGCTTTCTCCCATCTGATCCAGGTCTGTCTCTGAAAGGCCGTACCTTGAGCTTGAACTTGTCAGTCTGAACTTGGATGTTGCTTCAGTTTTCTTTTCCATTTCTTTCTGAGCCCCTTTCTTGCCAGCCATGTTTATATATGCTTGAATATACTGTAGTAGAACCATCAGGTTGCCATGATACAGGATATCTTAGGATAATAAGAATATAAAAAAATAATACCGCTGCTAACTGAGCTCCGCTTCAGACGTCTATCTCTTGCAACAGACAAGACCAACTGACCCTCAATTCTGTCCTGATTATAACAAAATACTAAATTCAGAAAGGCTTCCCCCACATTGGTGCTTTAACATTGTGTGTTTAATTTTAAAAAAAAAGTCACTAATTGATTCTATAAACTCCTGTTCTTATGCAGTTATCCAGTTAATATTCAGGTAGTTACAGTCCTCCATGAATATAATATCCCACTGTAAACTTGCCTTTTTATACTGCACCTGTATTGTAGATGCTCGCAGATAAGCTAGCCCTTAAATTTTAAACCAAAATATCACAGAAAAATGTGTCACCTACAGATGATCCAAAAGTGAAACTTTTAAACTAAAAGGTTCCAAACTTTTGGCGAACATAACATTTAGTATGAGGTGTAATGGAGAGCATACATGAACTGACACCCCAGCCAGAACTGAACAATGATATTTACCCGACAAGGAGGCCAGTACAGTGGAAGGACTTGGGGATATAAGCACTGCTCAATATTTTCTCCCCCAATATGTTAGGTGGCAGCATCCTTGAGTTAGGATCTGGAACTTGTAGTCCCGTGAGGCAGACCTGTTGAGCTCAGTGGAGACTGCCAAGGGAAGCTGAAGGGATTAACAATACCTATTTTATGGTACTTCCATCGGGCTATGCCCTAGCCCCAGACATATACCCGGGTCTAAGATAAAAGAGGCCACGCAACCTTATCCAGCGCCAGAGTCAGGTGGAAGAGAACAAAGCATGCCTTGAGAAATAGAAGGAAAGAAAGAGAGAAGAACTGCATGTTTGGTTTATGCCCTTTTTGAAGGCTTTTGTGCAAAGTATTCTGAAGAATAAATAAATAAATATGTTTAAACCTGGGCTTGTGTTTGTGAGGTTGTGTCTTGAGTTTGGGGTGCTGCAACGCCCCCTGGTGGTCACAAACGCAAAAAAGAAAAGTGGTTTTGCCTGTCCTTTGGGCACAATCGCACAGCCCATCAGAAAAGAGTGTGCTTTGTTTAATCCCATTAATAGTTCAAGCCTATAAATACACCTATTTGCCGTAAATATTTCTAAAAAGTGTTTCCAATCAAGTGGCCTAGCAGATTGTTTATACAGTAAATCAAGAGGGGCTCGTGTTTAAGGATAGAAAAAGAACACCGATATTCTCTTCACAGCACATGAATTACTATAATTATAATACACAAGAAAAGAATCAAAATTTGCCTGTGTTCCTACATAGCCTTAGATTTCACTAAAAATGCTGATTAGTGAAGTATGCAGTTTTTCCATACAAAAGAAAAAGTTACAAGTAACATATATTAAATGTTAGAACTATGCAACAAAATTTAACTACTTTTTTGCAAGAAAGAAGTAATGCAGGTAAGTTACATTTAAATATAACATTCAATACTGTTGACACAGGACAAGCTTTACTACTTTGTAATGCTTTGAGTGTGATTGCAGTACCATTACTCAAACAAAGCAAATGTATATTCTGGCAGTTACACCTTTAAATAGTATTCTTGTGGCCTCTATGCCTTCCATGCTAGGTCCACAGTGGTATAGTAAACATCATTCACTAATTGAGTATTTTTGCAATGTTTAAAAACTTTTCTGATTTGTGTGAACTTTCCTTTACCTGTAACCCTGATTCCTGTCACTTAAATGAAAATGTGTATAAACACACACATTATATATATATAATTCATTTTGAATCTGAAATTGAAATTATGTATGACCATGCGAAATGGAAATTACACATGACCACAGAACATATTATATATAATACAGGAACTAATCACTTCATTTGTGGACGCCATTTTTATATCGTTTTTAAGAATTGTTATTATATGTGTGAGAGTTACTTTAATAAAATTGAAAAGAAGTAAACACAAAAATGCCGATCTATCCTATAGAAGTGTGCCCCGCGTCACCTTCTCCCAGCCCTCCTCACTGGACTCCAGCATTGAGCCGTCCGCCACAAGGCGTGTTCTGACAGAGAAGTTTTATTTATTCGTCCATGTGACTGTTGCGGAAACTGCCACATTATAACTTTTTTTTTAATTGGCAGTACTTGATAGTAGAAGAGATGAGGGAAAAGAGCTTTGCATCTTTATACTTTTTAACTGCGCCAAGCTGTAAACAATGTGAAGACGACACCACCTTCCACGGTGAGGGTCGTCAGAACAAAGTGGATGCTGGGAGGCGGAATGTCGGCTGCTCTGTTTGCTGCTTCGCAGTTTCTGGCGCCGTCCTCTCTTCTAGCACTGTTTGTGACACTTCGAGTCCTCCTCAGCTCCTGGGAGAGTGGAAATCCTTGTGAATGAGTGTGATCGGTGTCATCGAAGCAAAACTCTTTGTAAATTGCGCTGCATGACTACTTACTGTCCCTTAAGGCAAGTTCAGGTTACTAAAACCCCGCAACATTCAAGGTTGCTTTTGTGATGAATCCTTTTAAGACGCTGGAGGATTTACAGTACATCTAAGAAGATGTACCGACCTCTTCATGTTACGTTTTGGACTTGGGAATTGTTTGGACCTTCTGCCCATTAAGCACGGAAAGGCAGCATCCACATCTCTCAGAATCATTTTTCTCTTAAATCACAGACATGTAGTGCAAGGTTGTCAGGCAGAAATTAGCAGGTTTGCATAGAAAATGTAATTTTTATACCACAGCGGTTGTGTAGTGCCTTTCACAAGGGATATGCTACCGAGAGATGATCCAAATACATTCTGCTGTTAGTGCTACTTACCTGTTGTGTTATAGCCTAAAAAAATGTACTTTACCCGAAAACACTCCAGTGCTGCTCAATGTATCTTTACTTCTTACAAGTTAATGTTTTACTGTTTAATAATTTATATACTACATTTTCTTTTTTTCCCCTTGCACTCAAGTAAGCAAAGCCACTGGATATTCAGCTAGCTAGCTAGTATATATATATATATATATATATATATATATATATACATATATACATATACTAATAAAAGGCAAAGCCCTCACTGACTCGCTCACTCATCACTAATTTTCCAACTTCCCGTGTAGGTAGAAGGCTGAAATTTGGAAGGGTTATTCCTTAGTTTCCTTACAAAAGTTGGGCAGGTTTCATTTCGAAATTCTACGCGTAATGGTCATAACTGGAACCTATTTTTCTCCATATACTGTAATAGAATACAGCTCGATAGGACGTGGGAGGAGGAGTTTATTAAAATATTTAACCTGTCACATTTCAGCTGTCATTTGTTGCCAGGCACAGAAGCTTTCACAATCTGTTGTGGAGGCACTCGAACACAGAATAAATGTCAATTAACCTGTTGCTTCAACCAATCAGATTTTGAGTTGGTGTCAGTAGGGCCATCTAGCGAAACGGCAATGTCACCATATTCAGACCCATTGATTGGATAGAAGCCGATATGAGGAACTCTCGGAGGCCACTGAACGCACCGCAAACGCTCCGAGCGAAAGATAGTCGCGTACACTACGGCTAACTCCATGGCAGGATTCTGAACAATATTATTTGCCAGACACAGACCAGATTTCAAGACGACGAAAACAATGTTTGTCATGCTCCTTGAGCCCCAGAAGTTTCGGGAATACAAGAAAATTTTCACGCATGCAGCCTTCTCCACTTTAACACAAGAGCCACGGGCGCTATTTGATCTGTTTCGGCTAAAACAGAACTGACTGTTTTGCAGGAAAATCTCCCACTGATCTCCTTGACTTCCTTCATCAGTAAAATCTGAATGAGAGCATGGGGCAGCTGTTCACATTGGTATATTTGGCGGTGAGCATTCCTGTGTACACTGCTTCTGTCGAGCAGACATTTTCAGACCTAAAGCGAATTGAAACTTATGCCAGAAATACCATAGGGCGGGTTCGCATTTCAGCATTAGCTTCAATGGCCATAGAAAGTGGAACTGAAGCGCACGGATAATCCGTATGACAGAGAAATTGAACTGTTTTTGAGGAAAGAGAGGACGATGGATTTTATTTTCTAATAATCCGAATTTTTGGTGAGTAAAATGTTGCGATTTTCCTAAATAATATTGCAAGTTTATGAGTTATTATTGATTTTTTTATGTGTGTGGCTGTGGCTGCAGTAGAAAGGAAGTTGTTCTTCCCTGGTTTGTCTATTCAATAAAGGCATTTAATGTCGCTACAGGAGTGATCGTATTTACATACATACATATATATATATATATATATATATATATATATATATATATATATATATATATATATATATATATATATATATATATATAACAAAATACCAACTTCAGAGCGGAGAAGTAGTGTGTTAAAGAAGTTATGAAAAGAAAAGCAAACATTTTAAAAATAATGTAAGATGATTGTTAATGTAATTGTTTTGTAATTGATATGAGTGTTGTTGTCATATCTATTTATTTATATTAATTTATTTATATATATCTGTGTATATATATATATATATATATAGCAAAATACCTGCGATTGGCAGCGGAGAAGTTAAAAGAAAAGGAAACATTTTAATAATAACGTAACATGATTGACAATGTAATTGTTTTGTCATGGTGTTGTTATATATATGTGTATATATATATACACACACACAGACACATATATAAAATATATATATATATATATATATATATATATACACATATATAGATATAGATATAGATATAAATATATATATATATATATATACACACACACACATCTATACATATACATATATATACACATACTGTATATATACACACACACATATATACATACTGTATATACAAATATATATATACAAATCTACATATATATATCCACATATATATATTAGGGGTTGGACTTGATTAAAAAAATTAATCCAATTAATTAGAGGCTGTGTAAGAATTAATCTTGATTAATCGTATGTAATCGCACACATAAATTTGCCCCAAATCGCAAATGTTTTTTTTATTTAAAAGTGTTTTTAGTGGGCGACAGAATCAAATAATAGACATGTACATGAATATTGTAAACTGAAGCTGTTTTAATTTCTGAAAAAAAGCCTTTAAACTGCATTTGAATTCAAAACAGAAACAAAAATAT